>NW_023329946.1:0-28237 GCF_011100685.1 Canis lupus familiaris | reverse complement strand
TTAGGAAGTGCTTTTACTCCTATTGACTTAAGTGATTGTTGATAATTGCTTTCATTTTTTTCCCTAAATGGTTAGTTGAGTTGAACTGACTTTCTTAATAGATAAAACCTCTCAAGTTTATCTGTCTTTCTGAGACTTGTGGTAATTTGTATATTTCACAAAGTATTCCATTTACCTGAATTACCAGACTTATGGGCACAAAATTATTATTTAATGTATTCCTATGTTATTTATTTTATTTTATTTTATTATTTTATTTTATTTTATTTTATTATTTTATTTTATTTTATTTTATTATTTTATTTTATTATTTTATTTTATATTTGAGAGAGAGACAGAGTGAGAGCACATGAGAATAAGGGGGAGGCAGAAAAGAAGGAAAGAGAGAATCTTAAGCAGGCTCCACGTCCAGCATAGAGCCTGACTACAGGCTGGGTCTCACCACCTCGAGATCCTAAAATCAGAGTTGGCTCACCACCCTGCACCAAATCAATAGTTGGATGCTTAAGGGACTAAGTCACCCAAGTGCCGCCCTTTCTTATCTTTTTTAATCCCATGGTAGATGTAGTATTGGCTTTTATTTATGACATTTGTAATTTGCTTCTACCTACCTTCCTTCTTTCCTTCCTTCCTTCCTTCCTTCCTTCCTTCCTTCCTTCCTTCCTCCTTCCTTCCTTCCTTCCTTCCATCTTTCCTCCCTCTCCCTCTCCTCCTCTTTCCTCTCTTCCTCTTTCTTTTTCCTCTCTCTTCTCTTCTCTTCTCTTCTCTCTCTTCTCTTCTCTTCTCTTCTCTTCTCTCTTCTCTTCTCTTTTCTCTTCTCTTCTCTTCTCTTCTCTCTCTCTCTTCTCTTCTCCTCTCCTCTCTCTCTCTCTCCTCTCCTCTCCTCTCCTCTCCTCTCCTCTCTCGTCTCTTTTTTTTCTTTTTTAGCCTACCTAGAAGATTATCAATTTCATTGATCTTTTCAAAGAAGGAGGTGTTATTTTGGTTGATTTTTCCCTATTTTTTTCTTAATTTGAGTTTTATTTCTGTTCATTTCAAAATTATTGTTTCTTTTCTTCTGCTTGCTTACATTAGTCTTCTTTCTCTGGTTTCCCAAACTGACAGTTTTAGTTATTCCTGTATCTTAACATATGTGTTTTATGCTATAAATTTCTCTCTAAGCACTACTTTTTTCCTGCATTTGGCACATTTTTAATGAGTTCTATTTTCATTTAGTTAATAATTTTTTGAAATTTTTTAACATTTCTGTGACCTGTGTACTGTTAAGAATTGTGTTTTTAGAAATATTTGAGGATTTTCCAGGTGGGCTTCTATTACTAATTTCTAGTTTGACTTCATTGTGATCTAAGATATTTTATTGTTTGATTTATACATTTTAAGATGTGCTAAGGTGTGGTTTATGGCCCTATGTAATCTATTTTAGTGAATATTTCATGTAAGTTTGAGAAGAATTTATTATATCTACTCCTTGTGGATGGAATATTTTAGGATATTCAATTAGGTAGGTGGATTGATATATTGTTTAGGCCAATTATATCTCTTCTGATTTTCTGCATCTTTGATTTATGAATTATAATATATTATCACTGTTTGCCCCAGATATTTTGATGCTTTGTCCTTAGATGCATATATATTTAGGATTGTTAGTTCTTGGAGAATAAACTTCTTTACTATTTCATAGTACTTCTCTTTATCACTGATAACTGATAATTTTCCTTGTTCTGATGTCTGTTTTGTCTGAAATGCATATAACTAGTCTGACTTTGTTTTGATTAGTTCTACCATAAATATATCTTCATCCATCATTTTACGTCTTATCAACTTCTTTATATTTAGAGGATGTTTTCTAGGTAATATATAGTTGTGTCTTTTTTATTATTTTGACTAGTTCTGTCTTTAACCACTGTATTTAGATCTTTCACATTTAAACTGATTATTAACATATTTTGATTGGTATCAACCATATTTGTATCTGTTTTCTATTCCTTCTTTTCACTTCTTTTACTGCCTTCTTATCTTCTAGTTATTTTATTATTCCATTTATGTCCTTTGTTATTATTTCGATTTACTTCCTTTAAAAACTATGCATAGTTCCCTAGAGTTTAGCTAATCTGTGTTAACCTACTAATAATATTGCTCCACTTCATGTGCAGGTAACTTATGATGGATCATTTCCAATTCTTCCCTTTTGTCCTTTATAGATACGCTGTCATTCATTTCACTTATCCCTATACTATAATCACCCAATAATACTTTAAACAGTTATATTTTAGATTGATTAAAAATAAACAAATTTTATTTACCTTAATATTTCTTCTTTGACATTCTTTCTTAATATAGATCCAGGCTACTGAACTAAATAATTTTCCTTCTATCAAAATTTAAAAATTAAAAAAAAAAGATCAGCTAGTGATGAGTTCTCTGTTTTTGTTTGTCTTAAAATACCTTATATTTCTTCTTCTCTTGAAGGATAATTCCACTGGAAATAGAATTCTAGTTTTTTTAAAGCACTTTAAATATTTCACTTTTTATTGCTTATATGGTTTTGGATAATAGTCCATTGTGATTCTTACTCCTTTTCTCTGTAGGTGAGGTATTTATCTTCTATATCTTGCTTTGAGATTTTCTCTTTCATTTAGTTTTTTATAATTTGAATAATATATACCCAAGTATAGTGTATTTTTGTTTGTTTTAACTTGCTTGATGTTCTCTGAGCTTCTAGTGTCTGTGATTTGGCGTGTATTAGAGTATCCTCAGACATTACTCATTCAAATATTTCTTCTCCATTCTTTCTTTCTTATTCTTCTGGTCTCTTAATTAAGCATATGTTACATCTTTTAAAACCATCCTATGGTTCTTAGATGATCTTTTCTGTTTTTTGTTGTTTGTTTTCTTTTTTTTATTTAGTTAATATTTTCTTTGCACTTTAGTTTGATATGTTCTTTACCTATCTCAAACTCAGAAATTCTGTACTCAGCAGTGCATATCTACTTGTAAAATCATGAAAGTCATTTTTCATTTTTGTCTATGTGTTTTTAATTTCTGACTTTTTTACTCTTTTCATAGGGTTTTTATCCCTGTTTCTATTATTTTCTACTCTAAGAATTTTAAACATATTAATCCTAGTCACTTTAAATTTTCTACCATGTAATTCCAACATCGGTGTTTTATATGAATCTGATTCTAATACTTGCTTTGTGTCTTCACGCTGTGTTTTTTCTTGTCTTTTTTGTATTCTTTGTAATTTTTTTTGTTGAAAGCTGAACATGTAGTTTTGGGTAATAGTAGGTGAGGTAAGTAGGACTCTCCTGTGAGGATTTTGTGTATATGATTAGGAGCCTGGCTTTGTTTGATGATTACTGTAGCTATAAATGCCAGAAACTTTGGGCTTTCCCATGTATTTTTTTCAGAGTCTCATGTCTTGCAAACTTTCACCTATAATCCACTATTATTGTATTGGGGTCTTGGAAGGGAAACCCTCTAAAATCTTATGACTAAATCTCATTTTGTGGACCTGTTTCTTTACCTTCTGAACTTCACATATGTTTCTTCTTATATAGTATTCTCTCCTTCTCCCTTTAGTAAGACAAGAAAACTATAGGAAACTGGAATTAGAGGGATAACTTTTACCCAGCTTCAATAATGCTCTGGTAAAGTCTTTTTCCTTGGATGGGAGGTCTTTGTTAATGGAGACAGCTCTGGTCATATTCACAAGGATTACTCTCCCCTTTCACTTGCCAAGGTCGTGAGAAGATCTTGCTCAAATCTTCGCTGTGGGGATCCCTGGGTGGCGCAGTGGTTTGGCGCCTGCCTTTGGCCCGGGGCGCGATCTTGGAGACCCGGGATCGAATCCCACATCGGGCTCCCGGTGCATGGAGCCTGCTTCTCCCTCTGCCTGTGTCTCTGCCTCTCTCTCTCTCTCTCTGTGTGTGTGACTATCATAAATAAATAAAAATTAAAAAAAATCATCGCTCTAATAAATAGGTGGGGATCCTCAAGATAAAACTCATGAAAGTTTGGGGGCCTTCAGGAGTATATTGCCCAGAGATTACTCCTGCTCACACAAGACCATGTTCAGCCTCCAGGAATTAAGCAAGTTACTGCATAAATGTTCTTACTAGATTGTGGGTCTGACAATTACTTCTCCAGGTAAACAGATCTTGGCTATAATTCTCTGAATTTTCTTCTCTATCTCTGGATTTAAGATTGTGCTTTTCCCTACAAGCCCAGTTTTCAGATAGGGCCAAGAGAAGTCAAGAGCTTTCAGTTTGTCCTGATTTTTCTTGTTGCAAAGACAGGAGTGACAATGTCTAAGCTCTTTACACATCAGAACTAAAACCAAAAGTTCTGAGCTTTGGGTTTTTAGTGCTAAAAAGAATAAAAAGGCATGAACATTTATCCTATATATACACAGCACATGCCAGAAGCTGGTTATATTTTGACCTTTAGTGTTTTTTCACATGCAAAAATAAAATATCTGCTTGTATGGCCAAGTAAAAATAGTGTCATTATGCATTAGTGATTTGATTGACAAATACTGCCAGAAAACTGTTGCAATTTTTTAGCCATGTCTGTCAATAACTTTGAAGATATATATCAAGCGTCTTTTATTTTTAAGTGAGATCTATGATCCACATGCTCAAGGAGTTTCTTTTTTTTAATTTTTATTTATTTATGATAGTCACACAGAGAGAGAGAGAGACACAGAGACACAGGCAGAGGGAGAAGCAGGCTCCATGCACCGGGATCCCGATGTGGGATTCGATCCCGGGTCTCCAGGATCACGCCCTGGGCCAAAGGCAGGCGCCAAACCGCTGCGCCACCCAGGGATCCCCTATATCAAACGTCTTTATAGTATTATGTATTCTGTTAGGACTAGGAATAATATATAACCAATGTAAAAACAAATCTCCCACTTTTATTTTATTTTTTTTAAGATTTTATTTATTTATTCATGAGAGACAGAGAGAGAGAGAGGCAGAGACACAGGCAGAGGGAGAAGCAGGCTCCATGCAGGGAGCCCGACGTGGGACTCGATCCCGGGTCTCCAGGATCACGCCCCAGGCTACAGGTGGTGCCAAACCGCTGTGCCCCTGGGGCTGCCCAAATCTCCCACTTTTCAAGGTGTTACTGACTCATTTGAATTTTTTCTTATGCGTAATTGTGTAAAACAAGTTTCACATATTCATTTGTTAGCAAATATAGATTCATCTACTCTTTGAATACTTATGTTCATTATGTGAATTTATGGCATTAATCTCAGTTGCATTTGTTACTATTTCTTGTACCATTTTCCAATTTGGTAAATTAAATTTTCAAACGATTGAAGCATTTATGTGTTTGAGACACAAAGTACAATGCAATAGTTACAAATGTAAGAAATGTAAATAATAGCATGACAAACATGGGAAAATGAAGTAGCAGTATTATTTGATTGTAAATATATTTTCTGAGTGCTATTTTCGGAGTATTATGATTAACTTACCTCTTCAGATTAGTGGCATGAACACATTCTTCTATAGTATTAATTTTCCTTTGTAATGACAGCACACCTGAAGAAAACCTAATGGACAACTAAGAATAATCAGGAAAAAAAAGTGTACTTTATTTACTTTTATTGGAATTAAGCAATGTTTTCCTACAAGTTCATATAATTAAGAATAAAATTCCAAAAGGAATATTAAACAGATGTGTTGGAAATATTTGAACTTTTATTTCTAAGGCAGCATAGCACAATAATAAGTCATATATTTAGATAGATAGGTAATAGATGTACCTGCACTCTCATACACATACACACAGAACAAATACAAATTGGTGGGATCCCTGAGTGGCGCAGCGGTTTGGCGCCTGCCTTTGGCCTAGGGCGCGATCCTGGAGACCCAGGATCAAATCCCACATCGGGCTCCCGGTGCATGGAGCCTGCTTCTCCCTCTGCCTGTGTCTCTGCCTCTCTCTCTCTCTCTCTCTCTCTCTGTGACTATCATAAATAAATAAAAATTAAAAAAAAACAAATACAAATTGGTCTACAAATTAAAACCTCTATTTACCACAGTTTAGAAGAATAATTGCACTAAAATTGTTTAATTCTTTACCCAGGGAATGATATTAAGTTGAAACACTAAGACATAACCACTTTTTTAGTAAGTAACTGCTTATTTAGTCATATATATTAATAAAAATTCATATTACCACACATTTTAGTGACAGACAACAATGTACAATTTGGTTCAATAATGATTTTGCAGGTAAATATGCAGACTTTTAAGCAGAAACTTGTTCTTAGCTAATTTTTAGTAATTTATTGGTTGGAAAATTTGATTTTCAAAAATCTTGACCTTGTTGGTAATAGATACTGAGAAGATTTGAGGTCATGTAGTTAGTTTTGAATGTATTACACACCCATCTGCTTCTCCTCCATCTGGCAGCAGACACAGAAGTGTTATGTACATTCTTCTCACCAACACCCCAATTGTTAGCTTCCTGCTGATAGCCTTAGTGTAAGCCTCATTGGGTAATTATTTCAGGCAGAAAACAACCAACCCACATGTTCAAGAATAATCACTAGTTCAATTAACTAACCAGAAGCAGCTGATATTTTAGTGTCCACGAGTAGAAATGATTTCAATTTCAGCAGCACTTCAATGAAAATATTTAGATAGCAGATGTGCTATTTAGTACCTTCAGTATGTGGAAAATAAAAATAAACATGACATATATAACAAAATAAGTTGATAGTAGATGACTAGGTTTTTAAAAACTTATTATTTCTCTTTAGTACTTAATTTTAAAGTAATGTAAAAGCACAAAACATATGATGTGTTAATCAACAATGTTTTTAAAATCTGCATTAAAAAGTTTCTTTATCAAGTCACTAATCTGACTAGTATCAACATACATAACTTACTTTAAATATTGTCTGTAGTTTATTAAAAATCTAAAAACATCACACATATTTATATTGGGTTTAAATATAGAATTATTTTTACAAACATGGTCTAATATATGTATTTGAGTATTTCACTCTTAAAGTATTTTATGAAATATGATTTTTTGAAAATCTGAATTGGTTTGCCATTGAAATATGCATTTCTAAATAGAAATTAAGCTGTTAATGTTGCTGAGCTTTTTGTTTTAAAAAGATGTTCTTTCCCCCTATATAATTTTCTCAGGAACTCAAATAGTAGACATCTGTTCTTTTTTTTAAGTTTTTATTTAAACTCCAGTTAGTTAATATACAGTGTAATAGTAGCTTCAGTTTACAAGATAGGGATTCAACACTTCCATACAATACCTGGTGCTCATCACAAGGACACTCTTTAATTCCCATCATCTATTTAACCTGTCTGCCCATTTTTAACCATCAGTTTGTTCTCCATAGTTAAGAAGTCAGTTTCTTGGTTTGCCTTCTCTTTTTTTTTCTCTTTGCTCATTTCTTTTGTTTTTTAAGTTCTACATATGAGTGAAATCATATAGTATTTGTCTTTCACTGACTGACATATTTTGCTTAACATAATACTCTAGCTCCATCCTCGTCCTTGCAGATGGCAAGATTTGGTTCTTTTTATATGGCTTTTTTAATGGCTGAGTAATATTCTAATACATATATATATATATGTATGTATACACACACACGCTCTATGTATCTATATCTATATATCTATATATACCATATCTTTTATTTAAGATTTTTATTTATTTATTCATGAAAGACACAGAGAGAGAGCGAGAGGCAGAGACACAGGCAGAGGGAGAAGCAGGCTCCATGCAGGGAGCCTGACATGGGACTCCATCCCGGTACTCCAGGATCATGCCCTGGACCAAAGGCAGGCGCTAAACCACCAAGCCACCCAGGGATCCCCATATCTTTATTTTTAAACATTTTATGTATTTATTCATGAGAGACACAGAGAGACAGGCAGAGACATAGGCAGAGAGAGAAGCAGCTCCATGCAGGGAGCCGGATGTGGGACTTGATCCCAGGACTCCAGGACCATGCCCTGGGCCGAAGGCAGGCGCTAAACTGCTGAGCCATCCAGGGATCCCCCACATCTTCTTTTTCCCTTATCAGTTGATGGACACTTGGACTGCTTCCATAATTTGGCTGTTGTAGATAATGCTGCTATAAACATCAGGGTGCATGCGTATTTTGGAACTAGTATTTTTGTATTCTTTAATACCTAATAGTGCCATTGCTAGTTCATAGTCATTCTGTTTTTAAGTTTTTGAGGACACTTCCATAATATATCCATTTTTGAAGCTATTACAATTAATTAAAAATGTTTAAAAACCAATTTTGAAAAATAATTATACTGACTGGACAGTGTTATAGTAAAGTACTGAAAGTTGAGTCATCTTAATGCCTCAAAAATATTTATTTATAATTACATATACAAAGACACATAATTGCAAATGCATCCTTTCTATCGCTCATTACATTCCCCACTGGTGACTACATAAAATATTTAATAATTAATATTTAATTAATTTCATTTAATTACACAAACCATAATATACAAAAAAACTGGTAGTGGTGTTATATTATATAGTTTGTATTGTTGCTTCCATATAAGATGAGAGAACAAATAAAGTCTACAGTTAACAATGTACAATAGTACATTGAACTTTGAGTGCTCATCAATATGTATCCAGAATAAATTCAGAGAATGAAGAAAAATTAACCAATAAAATTAATTCCAAGTTATTGTTACAATAATTTAATTATAAGTTTTAGGTGATAGAAGTGATTTATACATATCATAAAAAACCTGGAAAATCTTGAAAAAAAGAGAATAATAACAGTCACCTCAAAATGCTAGCTTTCATCTCTCTGCAATATACATATTCTGTTTCAGTTTTTAACCCCTTATTTCATTTAACATTAACTTTGGAGTATTTTCATGTTAATGAATTTCACTAATAAAAGATTTTCGGGAACTCCTTATAATCTCTAACGGTGTTATTTTATCCTGTATTTTTATTTTTGTTCATTTAAGTTTTTTTTTAATTCTTGTTAGTTAAGGCATAGTGTAATGTCGTTTTCAAGGGTAGAATTTAATGCTTTATCACACATATAACACATAATTATTTTTAAATGCCTTTGTTTTAAATATGTAATTCCAGCTGTTATATTACTGATCTAAATAATACTAAATATACATTTGAATATCTTTAATGGTTTCTTTAAGATAGATTTCTAAATGTAGTCACCGTTCAAATGGTTTCTCATTTTTCATTTAACTCTTGCTGCACTGTGCCAAGTATCTCTGAAGAAGCACTGTGACGACACCATCTCTAGCACTGTATCCAGGTGTCTTTTTCACAAAATATTCTGTGGAGTTCTTTTTTGGATTTATATGCCAATTTAAATATCTTTAAGTTTCTTAAAAAAATAGTGAGAAAGTAGAACTAATAAATGAATTGATTGAATATTGTGGGATATGCAGTACAGTGCAGTACAATCCTTTATGAAAGGAGACTGGTGATTTCTACTTATTCCATCCAAAGAGGGATAGTGTTGCATCCCCTGCACAGAGACAATATAGAATCTAGAATATGAAGTGAAAGATGCCACCCTTCCTGTAGAAGAAATATGATTGATACGAGCCTAATGGTAACTGGAAGTTGAAACAATTGTCTTGCCAGCCGCAGGTCTGCAAAGAGGATTCTACTACTGTGCAGTCAAACAAAGCGTATTACCAAGTATCATCATCAGCTATGGTTATTGACATCCATCAGATGGGAACTGACCTTGCCCTAAAAATGAAAAATAATGGCAAAAAAGAGAATTACACATTCATTCACTTAGAAAAATTTTGCTAAAGCTTTTTAAAATAGAGATAGTAGGGGCACCTGGATGGCTCAGTTAGTTAAGCGTTCTACTCTTGATTTGGCTCAAGTCATGATCTCAGGGTCATGAGATGGAGTCCCACATCACACTGGGTGTGGATCCTGCTTACAATTCTCTCTTTCTCTCTCCCTCTGCCTCTCCCTCTCAACTCCTGTGGTTGCTCTTTCTCTCTCTCTCTAAAACTAAATAAATAGAATAGAATAGAAATAATAAAAATAATGTAAACTTTTCCCAGAAATTCAGAAAAAATAATTATTTAAAACATCTTATAATAATAACTGAAATAAAATAATGGATAAAATTAAAAAGTAGAGTAAATCCATTGTTAAGTATATTTATTTAAAATGTTTCTAAATATAAAATATTAATAAAATAAAATTATTAATTTCTAAATGAAATCTTAATCCACCAAATCTCATCAATCTTAATCCACCAAAAAGGAAGGAGGACAGAAATTTGAATGAAGATTATTATAATGAGAAAGGATGTAGATCTATAAACCTACATATGTAGGAGATTATGAAAATATAAGAATAGAACTTTGTTAATTATTCTGATCATTTAGAAAAAGCAAATATTTCTAGAAAAATTACAATTTATAAATTCAGATTCCTTCTAGTTGAAAAACTCTGAATAGAGCAAAACATTAATATAATACTTAGTTTACAGCTCTAAAAGTCATCTTTGGACTTGTGGACTTAATAAAAGTTTGAGATGAAATCCTAGTTCTACGTCCTGCTCTTTGTAAAACTCTGATGAGGTACCTTTTCCTCAATTTCCTCATCTATAAAATGGGCACCATGATACCTATTTTATAGGATTGTCCTGAGGAACAACTGCATTGAGTATCTAGGAAGCGGCACTGTTCTGTACGGTGTGGTACATATAGGAGTCTATTTCACGGTATGGTTAGATGCTTTGGTAATGGATACAATGAAAATTGAAAATGTGTTGGGTATCTTGTCAAGTAATTATCAGCAATTTCTGATCTTCCTTGGAGAAATGTCTATTTATATCCTTTGCCCATTTTTTTTTAAATTGAGCTTTTTGTACTTATATTATTGACTTATTAGTGTTTTTCATATATTCAGGAAATAAGTTTCTCATTAGGTATATGATTTACAAACATTTTATCTCATTATATGGATTGCTTTTTTATTTTCATTATTATGTCCTTTGAAGAACAAGAGCATTTAACACTGAAGTCCAGTGCTTTTTGCCATATTGAAGTATTCTATGCTAAACTCAAGGTCAAAAGATTATCTGCATGTTTTCTTCTAAGAAGTTTTAGTTTATGTCCTGTATTTAGATTTAATCCATTTTGAGTTAGTTTTTGTATTTGGTGTAAGGTGAAGATGCAACTTCATTCTTTTGCATGTGGCCATCCAGTGTTCCAAGACCATTTGTTGAAATGACTGTTTTTTACCCTATTGGATAGTCATGGCACGGATACTTAAATTCAGCTGATCATGGATGTATGGTGTACTTCTGGATCCTGAAACCTATTTCATTGATTAATATATCTATCCTTACGCCAGTACCACACTGTTCTCACACTGTCTTGTTTCCTATTCTTTTTCAGAAAGTTTCGAAATTGAGAATTCCATCTACTTTGTTCTTTTTCAGGATACTAGGCACCCATGCAATTCCATCTGAGTGTGAGAATGTTTATCTACTTATTGGAAGGTAATAGAATCTGGAGATAATTTGGACCAGGGGTGCTATGAAACAATGTTAAATTTTTCAGTGCATAAATATATGATTTTTTCCAAATATTTAGATCTTCAATTTCCTTAAATAGTGTTTGTAGTTTTCAGAAATTGGGTTATAAGCTTCTTTTGTAAAGTTTATTCCTCAGAATTTTATTTATATTTTTGATGCTCTTGTAAATGGGTTTATTTTTTCAAATTTTATTTTTGGATTGTTCATTGAAAGTATGTAGATATACAGTTGATTTTTGGAGATTGATCTTTTATGTGCAATGCTTACTGAACTCTTCCACCATTTCTAATAGTTTTTAGTCAGTTATTTAAGATTTTTTAGGAGGCGGGGCAAGATGGCGGAAGAGTAGGGTCCCCAGGTCACCTGTCCCCACCCACTTACCTAGATAACTTTCAAATCATCCTGAAAACCTATGAATTCGGCCTGAGATTCAAAGAGAGAACAGCTGGAATACTACAGTGAGAAGTGTTCGCGCTTCTATTAAGGTAAGAAGATGGAAAAAAAAGAAAGAGAAATAAAGTCTCCGAGAGACCTCCATCTTCATAGAAGCATTCTTTATCATAGCCAAGGGGTGGGAGCAACTCAAATGTCCATCAAAGATAAATGGATAAAGAAAATGTGGTATATACTGATTTTTATTTATTTATGAGAGACACAGAGAGAGAGGCAGAGACTCAGGCAGAGGGAGAAGCAGGCTCATGCAGGGAGGCCGACGTGGGACTCGATCCCGGGACTCCAGGATCAGGCCCTGGGCCGAAGGCAGCACTAAACCGCTGAGCCACCCAGGCTGCCCTCTCTTTCTTAGTAAACAGAAATTTTACCACATTACAAACAGTATTCACAATCACTTGAACATTTTAAGTAGCTTAGTCTAGACCCCCCGAGTGACTCAGGGGTTGAGCATCCACCTTCGGATGGATAAAGAAATAAATAAATCCACCTTCTTGGATAAAGAAATAAAAATCTTTAAAAACAAACAACACAAAATAATCCGCTTAGGCCTTTGCTGGAAGGTGCTGCTTGTTGCTCGACTTGTGTTCCGTGGAGTCCGTGAGGCACGATCATCCTGACATTCGAGGCTTGCCGCTTGTGTCACCGATGTGCTCCTGCCTCTTTATCCCTCTTTCTGCTTTTTGGTTTGATGAATTATTTTTTCATGATTCTATTTTAATTGCTCCATTTTCTCCATTCGAGATTCAGCTTTCTTTCTTTTTTTATTTAATGATCTTCAATGATGTTGCTTCTCCTCTGCCAACTTCCTGGTTCTGCACATGTGTCTGCGTGTGTGTCCGTGTCTCTGTTTCTCGGTCAGTGTGCGTGGACACACCACATGATTTCAGTTCAGTCGGGGTCAGGCTGGAGAGTCAGGGCCTCCTGTCTACGTTCAGTTCTGACTGACGGCAGGTTTCCTAGGGCCCAGGTCAGGGCGACCCACTGGGGGCACCGCCGTCCACAGCTCACCCAGGGGAAACGAGGGAAGGGCCCGGAACGCACGACAGGCAGGGGTTCGGATGAGGACGGCCTCACCCCTTCTAGGCCAAGACCCCGACACCTTCTGTAGGGTTTGCCTTGGATTCAGGAGCCTAGGATCGTGGGGAGCTATTGCCCATCCCTGCCCCGGGGGGACTGTCATCTTCTGGGCCTCCAGAATGAGGGTACCGGTGCCCATGTGTGTGTGTGTGTGTGTGTGTGTGTTTGAGGAAAATAATCCCTTTATTTAAAATACCAAAATTCCAACTACTATAAGATACCACATGTAAAAAACAAGACATAGTCTTGAGATGTAAAGGACACTGTCCCTAGAAAGTGCCTCTCTTTTTCTATTATTCTTTTTTTTTTAATTTGGCTAATGGTGTCTACTGACACATATTTGGAATGTAATCTATTTATCAGCCAGCTGTTCTGGCCCAATGTGGATTTAGGATTTTAAAACATGTGTGGCTTTAGAGCTGTATAATAAAGTATAATCTTAAAATAAAAGTATCTTTTTAAAAGACTCTTATCATCGACATCACTGGTGACAGCAATAAATAGCAGACATTGTAATAGGTAGTTTTTTGCAGTATTTTACAGGTAAACAGCCCTGCCATATAGGTAACATTAGTGTGTTAGTCCTGTGCACACAGGACCTCGTGGGCCTGGACGCATGTACACACCAAGGAAGAACGTGTGGGTGGAGGTATGTCCTGCAGGTGACACCCGCCTCCAAGGTCATAGATATGAGGCCTCAGTGGCCTGGGACGTCTGGGGGAAGCCCCGCTAGGACACTCCCTATCCCACAGGCAAGATGCAGACCATCCCCGACGGGCACAACGCTTCTCCGGGTCAAACCGGGGAAGACTGGACAGTCGTGTCTGAACCCAGGTGTGTGTCCAAGCTGGGGCCCTGGGTGCACACAGTCCTTCCCTGGGGCCTGTGGACAGGGTGTGGTTGTGTCACTGTGTGCACAGGCCATCGCCTGCAGGGAGGGGGGGTCGGCAGCACGAGCGCTGCCCCTGCAGCTTCCTCCAGGAGTGGGTCAGGGAGGGGGTCCCAGGAAGTGAGGTCACTGCCGTGTCACAGAGCCCAACAGAACGGAACCCCCGTAACCAGGCACCCGCATCCAGTGCAGCCCCCTCTCACTTGGCTGGAGACATCTGCTACTAGAGATGTTCTCTTGCTGCCGGCCCACGTCTGGGGGCTCTGGCTCCCAGGAACCCCAGGGGTGCGGCTTGTTCCTATGCTGTAGGCAGTGGCTCCAGCATAGGTACCAAGGTGTCAGGGCGGTGATCAGGAGGCGCCGTCAGGTAACACAGCGCAGGCCAGGCCAGGCCCCCGTGCCACCATCCTGGGAGCCTCATCCCCTCCTCCTCAGGTTCAGGGAACCAGGGATGTGTGGGCAGGTCCCATCCAGGCTGGGGGACGCTGCAGGGCGGCACATTCCCCGGGGATCCCTTCAGGGTCACCCTGATGTCAAGGTGGGCAGGGGGGAAACAGGGTTCCTGAGGTCCTCTACCCGCCCCAGAGTCACTCCGAGGCCCTGCAGCCACATCCCTTTGCTGTTCCCAGGGGCGGTGGGTGCCGCCTGCACTGTGGGGTGTCTGGGTGGAGGCAGCTGGGGGTGCGGCCCAGCCGAGGGGGCCAGACCGGGCGCTGAGGCCTCCTGCCTGGCTGCCGGGCACTGTCTCCACAGAGCTCCACCCGGGTCGTGGGGCGCGAGCGGGAGGAAGGGGTCGTCTGCCCCACAGCCTCCAGGAGCAGGGAGGTGCCCTGCGCAGCTAATGGAGGCCAGCGCGGGCTCAGGGTGAGTGCAGGGGCTGGGCCCCCCGACACCCGGGCCCCGATGCGGCAGGAAGGACCCCGGGTCCCAGAAGCCAGCCTGCACCTACCCCCTGGGCCCCCCGACACTCCTGCTCCCACATGAGTCTGGATCCCCCCCTCCCCACACCTGCCCCCATGGCCCTGCCCCTGCCTGGGCCAGATGCAGAGTCCCTGCGCACAGATGTGTGGGAACATCAGAATAGAGCCCTCAGGGGAGGCCTGGTCCCCGGGGGTTAGCGCCTGCCTTCCCCCAGGCCTGATCTCCGAGGCCCGGGATCGAGCCCCCTGGGCTCCTGCACGGGCTGCTTCTCCCTCTGTCTGTGGGCTGCCTCTCTCGGTCACTCTCTCTGTGTCTCTGGAGGTCCTTGTAATGATCCAAATATTTTGAACATTTATCCTCTGAGATTGTTTCTTTATTGCATAGTTGGTCCTGTTTGTGTAAGAGACAGGCAGGGAGCTTGAGCGGGAGAGGGAGCCCCAGCTCCTCAAGCCCACGGGGCCCCAGCGCAGGGCCTGCCGGGGCGGGATCCCAGGTCTCCTGGCGGCTCCCTGCAGGCTGCACGTCCCCTCTGTCCCACCTCAGGGTGCAGGGGCCGCGGCCGGGAAGGGGCATCAGATCGTCCTGACCAAGCTCACCCGGACGGAGCTGCTGGAGTACAAAGTCCGACAACTGCTGCTCGCCTTGCAGCGCAGGGACGTCATCTACATCTTCAGCTTTTTAGAGGATTATCGTACATTCGCCACCACGGACGAGGTGCTGGACCTGCTGTTCACCGAGTGAGCACCTGCCCCTCCGCAGCCCAGGGCTGGGCCACCTGCTGCTGGGGAGGCTGGGGATGGTGTGAGCTTCCCGGCCTCGGGCTGCTCCCCCGCCTGGAGCAGGGTCCCCCAGGGCCTAGGTCCTGGAGGGCAGCCCCGGGGCCTGGCCTGTGGCGGGTCGGCCAGAGGGGCTGTGCCTGTGCTCAGCAGCCGTCCTCCTCCCCGTGACCAGGCCTGTGCCTCCTCCCTGCCCCCCCATCACCAGGGTCCTGAGCGGCCTGTTTCCCCATTGAAAGGGAGGTTTGAGAGTCCATCGGGGGTCTGTGTCCTGGGGCAGCCAGACAGGGAACCCCGGGACCCCCCAAGCCCACTAAGATATGGGCCATGGGCCTGGCCAGAGCCCTTTCATGCTCAAGCCTTCAGGAGGCCCCAGCAGGTGCGGGCACTTCTCCGGGAGCTGCCCGTGGCCCCACGCACAAAGCTGACTGCCCCCGGGGCACAATGACTGCCCCCGGGGCAAGGCCTAGTCGGGGTCAGAGGGTGAAGCCCCTATGATGAGAGGTCGCGTCCACAGGACGATTCATGGGATGTCCCTGCTCTCCTCTAGGTATGGGTGCATCGCAGATGCGTGGGGTAACAACGATGTGGTCCTGCAGTGCTGGAAACTGTGAGTGACTCCGGCTCCTGCAGGAGGGCCTTCCCTCTCCTGGAGGGCAGCGAAGGGGCTGTGGGGCGGTGGGGGCTGCCCCCTCACCCCACACATCTGCAATTCCCGTGACAGGGAAAAGGTCTAATGCCCCTTCTGGAAAAGAGCAAAGGAGAGCGGTGGATGGGGTGTGGGCTTGGTGGGAGGCACTGAGACCCCTCAGGGAGACCTTCTCCATGCCCCCCCAACCCTCTCTCTGCCCCACACCTGGAGCCCAGAGCAGAGGGGGTGGGGAGCATCGTACTCCCCAGTCTGGTGGCACCTGGACCCGGGGGAACAGCAGGTGCTCAGGAGGGCCGGTGAGGGCTCCCGGACCAGGCGGCCCCCGCCCCGTGGGAGAAGGGAGATTAGAGTCAGTGGAAGGACACCCCCGGGGGCCCCTCGGGAGGGAGGCAGCACAGAGACCAGGAAGGAAGGTGGCGGTCCCGGGCGGCTCCTGGCAAGGCCTGGCAGGACACAGAGCCCGAGCCCTCCTGCCTTGGAGCTTCCCAGAGCAACAGTGTGTGCAGTGAGGGCAATGACAGGCCAGACGCCCCCCGTCCCCTGATGCCTGCCGGTGGACTTAAGGGGCAGGTGGGCAGGGACCAGGCTGAGGAGGGAGCCCTGCTTCCCCAGGAGAGACGCTGATGGTCACCCCCTGGGCCTGGGCTCCCCACACAGAGGTTGCATCCCAGCCCCTCCTCGGGGAGCAGGCCTGTGGCAGGCAGGACCACCAGGTGGCAGGGGGACGAGGAGCAGGACTGGTCTCCGACACCCTGCGCGGAAGGCCGGGTCCTGCAGGGCTTCCCCGGGACACCTGCATGTGACAGAGCCCTGTCTTCTGATGCCTGTTCCCGCCTGTCCCTCCCCAGGGCCATGTCCTTCATGATGGAAATATGGCTGAATTATTATGGGGACGACTTTCATCAGTTCCCAGAATTTCCCTCCCTTATAAAACTCCTGGAATTGTTAAGACAGCACAGCCACACAGATGCGCATCTCCGGGCCCTGCGTCACCTGAGGCAATTCAGACGCCTCCATGCAGCAGAGCGAGAGGCTGGGGGTGAGGAGGACTGGGGGTGGCCGAGCTGGGGATGGGGGGGCCGCAGATCCAGCCTCCTTGCTGCTGGACCAGGAGCAGGGGTGGGCTCACACCCCACCCCACGGGCTGCAGCCTGGGGACACCTCCCAGGGCTCTTGCCCTCACACACATCGAGTGGCGGGAAGAGTGGCCTTGATTTGGGAGGGACGTGGACAGTCTGTCCTGGTGGTGATACTTTGTCTTCTTGGATCTACAGCTTCGGCCCGAGGAAAACACCCTGAACCCACTCTGGATGCACCCCAGCTCCACCGTGGGGCCTGCTGCCCCGTGGGGCCTGGCTGCTGGGGCTGAGGGCTTGGCCTGCGATGAGCCGCCTGCTGGGGAGGCAAAGCCCCTGCAGATAGTGGTCACTGCTGCCCTGCAGGAGCCCCCTGCACCCCTGGGAGCCCTGGAAGAGGAGCAGGCACCACCCCCTGCTCTCGAGGTCGTGGATGTGCCCCAGCCACCTCCTAACTCGATGGAGCAACTGGCCTCGGGGATGGAGCAACCTGTTGAACCACCCGAGGAGCCCGCCCCAGCTCCAACTGTGGAGCCTGGGGAAGGTTCCGGGTCTGAAGGGATAGTGGCTGCTGGAGATGAGGACTTGGTCAAGGCAGAGATGCTGGCTCCTGAGGTGAAGGTGGTGCACGTGCTGGTCGAACCTATGGTTCCCTGCCCCATGAGGAGGAGCCACCTGCTCCCATGGCCACCCCGGAAGTAGGCCCTGGTGCCTGCAATCGGGGTCCCCAGAGGGCCAGACCTGCAACCTGCCTCTGGAACAACCTGCTTCGATCCGTTAGCAGCCCCCTGACCACCTCGGGGGCCCGCCCCAGCTCCCACCGCGGGGCTCGTGATGGCTACAGCCCAACAGAGGCTTGCCCTCCCTGTTATTTCACTGTTTCTATTTTTGAGTTTTTCTTTAACCTGTATAATAGCTTATAGAGTTTTATTGCAATAAAGGATAAGTTAACTTCACACAAAATTGACTCTGATGCTTTTAAATTACACATCGTGGTACTTTAGGTCCATTCACAGTGTCAGAGGCCCCAGAGCCCAGGGCACTGGGAGACACAGCCGAGGATCTGGGGCTCCCCCAGCACAGGCAGAGGCCGGGAGGACAAAGGACAGCCAGGTCTCTCCTGCCGCCGGGTGGCCCCGAGCTGTGCAGATCGTGCCCCTACCCTGGAGCACCCAGACCCCTGCACATTGGGAGCTGCAGTAGTTACTGTGGGAGCTGACTCCAGAGCTGGACAGCTGGCCGCCGCTACTGTGGTTGTCCCTCCTGGTGTCACCCTGTACCTGGGCCTGAGCAGGGGCCTCACAGGATAAAGAATCCCACTGAATTGTAGACCTGGTAGAGGGCTGGGCAGCTCCCCCAGGTGCACACACCTGAGAATCAGCACAGCAGGCCCCTCCCCCAGAAGACCAGCTCGAAGGTCAGAGGAAAAGCAAGTTATTGACCAAGCAGCCTGGAAAGTTCCAGGGGAAGTCAAGGGATTTACAGTATATGGAATCAGAGGATACTCCCCTTGTTTTTTCTTTTCTGTTTGTTTCTGTTGTTTCCCCACCCCCTTTTTTTTCTTTTTTATTTCTTCTTTTTTTTCCCCCTTTTTCTCCTTTTTCCAGTACAACATGTTGTTGGCCACTCTGCACTGAGCAAACTGACTAGAAGGAAAAACTCACCTCAATACTAAAAATCAGAAACAGTCCTCTCTCCCACAGAGTTACAAAATTTCGAATACAATTCAATGTCAGAAAGCCAATTCAGAAGCACTATTATACAACTACTGGTGGCTCTAGAAAAAAGCATAAAGATTCAAGAGACTTCATGACTGCAGAATTTAGAGCTAATCAGGCCAAAATTAAAAATCAATTAAATGAGATGCAATCAAACTGGAGGTCCTAACGACAAGGGTTAACGAGGTAGAAGAACGAGTGAGTGACATAGAAGACAAGTTGATGGCAAGTATGGAAACTGAGTAAAAAAATAGAAAGACAATTAAAGACCATGAGGATAGGTTAAGGGAAATAAATCACAGCCTCAGAAGGAAAAATCTACGTTTAATTGGGGTTCCTGAGGGCGCCGCAAGGGACAGAGGTCCAGAAACTGTATTTGAACAAATCATAGCTGAGAACTTCCCTAACTGGGGGAGGGTAATAGGCATTCAGATCCAGGAGATAGAGAGATCCCCCCCCTAAAATCAATAAAAATCGTCAACACCTCGACATTTAATAGTGAAGCTTTGCAAATTCCAAACATAAAGAGAAGATCCTTAAAGCAGCAAGAGATAAGAAATCACTAACTTTTATGGGGAGAAGCATTAGGACAACAGCAGACCTCTCCACAGAGACCTGGCAGGCGAGAAAGCGTCAGCAGGATATAGTCAGGGTCCTAAATGAAAAGAACCTGCAGCCAAGAATACTTTATCCAGCAAGGCTCTCATTCAGAATAGCAGGAGAGATAAAGAGCTTCCAAGATAGGCAGAAACTGAAAGAATATGTGACCACCAAGCTGGCTCTGCCAGAAATATTAAGGGGGACCCTGTAAAGAAAGAGGAGGTCCAAGGGAACTATCCACAAAAACAGGGACTGAATAGGTATCATGATGACACTAAATCCTATCTTTCAATAGTAACTCTGAACGTGAATGGGCTTAATGACCCCATCAGAAGGTGCAGGGTTTCAGACTGGATAAAAAAAAGACCCATCTATTTGCTGTCTTCAAGAGACTCATTTTGGACAAAGGACACCTACAGCCTGAAAATAAAAGGTTGGAGAACCATGGACCATTCAAATGGTCCTCAAAAGAAAGCAGGGGTAGCCATCCTTATATCAGAGAAATTAAAGTGTGTCCCAAAGACTGTAGTGAGAGATGAAGAGGGACACTATATCATACTAAAAGGATCTATCCAACAAGAGGACCTAACAATCATGAATATTTATGCCCCGAATGTGGAAGCCGCCAAGTATATCAGTCAATTAATAACCAAAGTTAAGACATACTTAAATAATAAAACACTTATACTTGGTGACTGGAATATAGCACTTTCTACAATTGACAGGTCTTCTAAGCACAACATCTCCAAAGAAACAAGAGCTTTAAATGCTTCACTGGACCAGATGGATTTCACAGATAGTTACAGAACTTTACATCCAAATGCAGCTGAATACACGTTCTTCTCAAGTGCACATGGAGCTTTCTCCAGAATAGACCACATACTGGGTCACACATCAGGTCTTAACGGATACTAAAAGATTGGGATTGTCCCCTGCATAGTTTCAGACCATAATGCTTTGAAACTAGAACTATATCACAAGAAGAAGTTTGGAAGAATTTCAAACGTGGAGGTTAAGGACCATCCTGCTAAAAGATGAAAGGGTCAACCAGGAAATCAGAGAAGAATTTAAAAGATTCATGGAAACTAATGAGAATCTTTGGGATGCAGCAAAAGCAGTCCTGAGGGGGAAATACATCGCAATACAAGCATCCATTGAAAAACTGGAGAGAACCCAAATACGAAAGCTAACCTTGCACTTAAAGGAGCTGGAGACAGAACAGCAAATAGATCCTACACCCCGCAGAAGAAGAGTTAATAAAGATTCGAGCAGAACTCAATGAAATGGAGACCAGAAGAACTGTGGAACAGATCAACAAAACCAGGAGATGGTTCTTTGAAAGAATTAATAAGATAGATAAACCATTAGCCAGCCTTATTAAAAAGAAGACAGAAAAGACTCAAATTAATAAAATCATGAATGAGAAAGGAGAGATCAGCACCAACACCAAGGAAATGCAAACAATTTTTAAAACTTATTATGAGCAGCTATACGCCAATAAATTAGGCAATCTAGAAGAAATGGACAGATTTCTGGAGAACCACAAACTACCAAAACTGGAACAGGAAGAAATAGAAAACCTGAACAGGCCGATAACCAGGGAGGAAATTGAAGCAGTCATCATAAACCTCCCAAGACACAAAAAGTCCAGGTCCAGATGGCTTCCCTGGGGAATTCTATCAAACACTTAAAGAAGAGACTGTACCTATTCTACTACAGCTGTTTAAAAGACAGAAAGAGATGGAGTACTTCCAAACTTCCTCTATGAGGCCAGCATCACCTTAATTCCAAAACCAGACAAAGACCCCCACCAAAAAGGAGAATTAGAGACCAATATCCCTGAGGAACACAGATGCAAACATTCTCAACGAGATACCAGCCAATAGGATCCAACAATACATTAAGAAGATTATTCACCATGACAAGTGGGATTTATCCCCGGGATGCAAGGCTGGTTCAACACTCGTAAAGCAATCAGTGTGATTGATCAGATCATCAAGAGAAAAAACAAGAACCGTATGATCCTTTCAATAGATGCAGAGAAAGCATTTGACAAAATATAGCATCCATTCCCGATCAAAACTCTTCAGAGTGTAGGGATAGAGGGACCATTCCTCAGCATCTTAAAAGCGTCTACGAAAAACCCAAACAAATGTCATTCTCAATGGGGAAACACTGGGAGCCTTTCCCCTAAGATCAGGAATGAGACAGGGTTGTCCACTCTCACCATTGCTATTCAATATAGTACTAGAAGTCCTAGCTTCAGCAATCAGGCAACAAAAATAAATAAAAGGCATTCAAATTGGCAAAGAAGAAGTCAAACTCTCCCTCTTCCCAGATGACATGATACTGTACATAGAAAACCCAAAAGCCTCCACCCCAAGATTGCTAGAACTCGTACAGCAATTTGGCAGTGTGGCAGGATACAAAATCAATGCCCAAAGTCAGTGGCATTTGTATACACTAACAATAAGTCTGAAGAAAGAGAAATTAAGGAGTCAATCCCATTTACAATTGCACCCAAAAGCATAAGATATCTAGGAATCAACCTAACCAAAGGGGTAAAGGATCTATACCTGAAAAACCACAGAACACTTCTGAAAGAAATTGAGGAAGACACAAAAGATGGAAATATATTCCATGCCCATGGATTGGAAGAATTAATATTGTGAAAATGTCAATGCTACCCAGGGCAATTTACACATTCAATGCAATCCTTATTAAAATACCATGGACTTTCTTCAGAGAGTTGGAACAAATTATCTTAAGATTAGTGTGGAATCAGAAAAGACTTCGAATACCCAGGGATTTATTGAAAAAGAAAACCATAGCTGGGGGCATCACAATGCCAGATTTCAGGTTGTACTACAAAGCTGTGGTCATCAAGACAGTGTGGTCCTGGCACAAAAAAAGACACATAGATCAATGGAACAGAATAGAGAATCCAGAAGTGGGCCCTCGACTTTAAGGTCAACTAATATTCGACAAAGGAGGGAAGACTATCCACTGGAAAAAGACAGTCTCTTCAGTAAATGGTGCTGGGAAAATTGGACATCCACATGCAGAAGAAGAAACTAGACCACTCTCTTCCACCAGACACAAAGATAAACTCAAAATGGATGAAAGATCTAAATGTGAGACAAGATTCCATCAAAATCCTAGAGGAGAACACAGCAACACCCTTTTTGAACTTGGCCATGGCAACTTCTTGCAAGATACATCCATGAAGGCAAGGGAAAGAGAAGCAAAAATGAACTATTGGGACTTCATCAAGATAAGAAGCTTTTGCATAGCAAAGAAACAGTCAACAAAACTAAAAGACAACCTACAGAATGGGAGAAGATATTTGCAAAAGACGTATCAGATAAAGGGCTAGTTTCCAAGATCTATAAAGAACTTCTTAAACTCAACAGCAAAGAAACAAACAATCCAATCATGAAATGGGCAACAGACTTAAACAGAAATCTCACAGCGGAAGACATAGACATGGCCAACACACATGAGAAAATGCTCTGCATCACTTGCCATCAGGGAAATACAAATCAAAACCACCATGAGATACCACCTCACACCAGTGAGAATGGGGGAAATTAACAAGACAGGAAACCACAAATTTGGAGAGGATGTGGAGAAAGGGGAACCCTCCTGCACTGTTGGTGGGAACGTGACCTGGTGCAGCCACTCTGGAAAACTGTGGAGGTTCCTCAAATAGTTAAAAATAGAACTGCCCTAAGACCCAGCAATTGCACTGCTGGGGATTTACCCCAAAGATACAGATGCAGGGAAACGCCGGGACACCTGCACCCCAATGTTTCTAGCAGCAATGTCCACAATAGCCAAACTGTGGAAGGAGGCTCAGTGTCCATTGAAAGATGAGTGGATAAAGAAGCTGTGGTCTCTGTATACAATGGAATATTCCTCAGCCATTAGAAACGACAAATACCCACCATTTGCTTCAACGTGGATGGAACTGGAGGGTATGATGCTGAGTGAAGTAAGTCAATCAGAGAAGGACAAACAGTGTATGTTCTCATTCATTTGGGGAAAATAAATAATAGTGAAAGGGAATATAAGGGAAGGGAGAAGAAATGTGTGGGAAATATCAGAAAGGGAGACAGAACATAAAGACTCCTAACTCTGGGAAACGAACTGGGGGTGGTGGAAGGGGAGGAGGGTGGGGGTGAGTGGGTGACGGGCACTGAGGGGGACACTTGACGGGATGAGCACTGGGTGTTATTTGTATGTTGGTAAATTGAACTCCAATAAAAATTATTTTATTAAAAAAAGAAAGAAAGAAATTAAGGGCTAATAATAAAAAGAAAAAAAAAAAGAACAGGTAAAAGTGCATAAGTAAGCCTAAAGAAAGAAAGCTACTTATGATGACAGAGACAATAACTAAGTATATAGAAAGATACAATAAGGAAATCTGCAAAGGAATAAATTATTCATTTAAAGGGTTAAATTGGAAACAAACAAAAATATCACACAATACCAGCAGAAATGCATATATTTTTCAGAGCACCATGATTTAGGAATGCCTTAGAATCTTAACCTCTTAGGCCAGACTTATTAGTATGGAGTATTTTCCAGGTATCATTGTTTTTAGGTTGAACTGAATAGATTCTTGTAAGTTTTTTGGCCCTCAATTTTTAAAACATAGTTACTTTGGACTAGGGGTACATTACAAAATAAATATTTTTAAAAATTGCTTAAACACACGCACACGCACACACACAAAACATCAAAAACACAGCAGGATTAATTAAGAATAAATGAAAGGAAACATGCTAATATCAAGAATAAAAATTGGAAATTCACTTTAAGTTCTGTAGACATTTCAAAACTCAGAGTATTTTAGAGCAACTTTTATAATAATAAACTTATAATTAAATTATAGAAGTTGTTTGAAAACCAATCTTAAGTAAAAATAGTAAAAAATGAAAACTTTGCTGTATAGTTTTTAAAAATTGAATTTTAAACTAAAATTCTATTCACATATGGCTTGTCTTATTAATTATTCATATTTAAAGAGAATATTTCACCAATTGTATGTAAGCTTTCCTGGAGAAGAAACAAAAAAAAAAAAAGAGGCTCACTATATTGCTACAGTGAGCCAACATAATTTTAATATTAAAATCTGACAAAACATAATATGGACATAAAATTACAGACTAACGTATTTTATTAGCAAAGAGGGAAAAAATGTTAAAACATTAGCAAACTGAATCCAGCAATATATTTAAATAATGATATGACCACGGAATGAAAGGAACAAAGAATTACTATTATAAAATCAATGGATTTAATTATTATACAAACAGAAAAAAAAAAATATGAACATCCTAATAGATTCAGAAAAAGCAAATGATACAGTTGGGCTCCCACCTTAAAACTTTCCAAGCCAAATCGGGGCACCAGGGTGGCTCAGTCAGTTAAGCATCTGCCTTCAGCTCAGGTCATGATCTCAGGGTCATCCTGGGAGGGACCCCTGCATGGGGCACCCTGCTCAGTGAGGCGTCTGCTTCTCCCTCTCCTTCTGCCTTTCCCCCAGCTTGTGCTGGCTCTTGCTCACTCGCTCTCTCCCTCTCTAATACGTAAAATCTTTAAAAAAATCCCAAGCCAAAGGATAGAATGAAACCTTGAAAAATCTGATAAAAATTTTTTTGGCTGAGATACTCGCTAGTTATCAAATACCCATGTGCTCTTGCATATTCCCCATCTTCCAGTGTAGTTAAGTTGACTGAGCCACTTGTTGATACCCAGTCAAAAATCTGTGAGCAAAAGCATGGACTACCTGGAACATCAATCATCCTCCAGTTGTCTTTCTTTCAAAGAAGCAAACATTCCTTGTAAAATGAGAAAAATCACAGATGGAGAAGAACCTTTCAGAGCCATAGTCACAGAACACAAAATTCACTCTGCTTGATTTCTAGAAATGTTTATTGTAGGATACCATAGACTAGAATGAGTTGTATTTCCCACTCCCTCTGACTGTAATAAGGGTAACATTTTATAATGAAATAAAATAGCATTTCATTTTAAGAAATGGGTTAAGTCAGTTAAGTGTATGATTCCTGGTTTTGGCTCAGGTCATGATCTCATGGGTCTTGAGATGGAGCCTGGATTGAGCTCCCAGGTGAGCAGGGAATCTCCTTGAAGATTCTTTCCCTCTGTCCCACCCTCCTGACTCATACATGTATTCTCTCTCTCTCTCTCTCTCAAATAAATAAGTCTTTAAACAAATAAGTAAATTAAGATGTTATTTATTTCTACAAAATTCTAAGCATTACCTTTTTTTTTAATTTATTTTTTATTGGTGTTCAATTTACTAACATACAGAATAACCCCCAGTGCCCGTCACCCATTCACTCCCACCCCCCCGCCCTCCTCCCCTTCTACCACCCCTAGTTCGTTTCCCAGAGTTCGCAGTCTTTACGTTCTGTCTCCCTTTCTGATATTTCCCACACATTTCTTCTCCCTTCCCTTATATTCCCTTTCACTATTATTTATATTCCCCAAATGAATGAGATCATATAATGTTTGTCCTTACCTTTTTAGTCAGCATAAATGAAGTTTAATGGCATAGGTAGTAAAAACAGATGCTTGGAAAAAATAGCACTAACCAGGTGTAGTCTTCAAATGATATTCCTCTATACTAAGTATAAAATCATTTGCCATGAATGGATCTCTGTGGGTGCCTGGAGAGTCCTCTGAGTAGTCTATGTGGTCCTTACCCCTGCTATGTACAATTTAATTAAAACACTACTAGCATGATACAATTGTAATTTGCCCTCCAGTCATAATAAAGTAGTAGACTTTTTCCCTACATGTAGTAAAACCTCAAAACTAATAAAGATAATATTGAGAAAAAATATAATGGAATTTATGTGGAATTATGTAAAAAGGTGAGGGAAAACAAAACCCTGATGCTAAATAAGAAAAGCCAAGATGATGAGGAATGTCAGTCATTAACAGAGAGTAAAGTGGATGATAAATAAAAGAAAACAACAGAGGATAACTAAGAAATATCTAAAACAAACAAACCCCAAAACAAAAAACAAAAAAAATAGCAACTCCAAACAAGCTCTAATATATCGATGTTAAAAAGTAAACGAGGTGGGATCCCTGGGTGGCAGCGGTTTTACCACCTGCTTTGGCCTGGGGCGATCTGGAGGCCTGGGATCGAATCCCACATCGGGCTCCCGGTGCATGGAGCCTGCTTCTCCCTCTGCCTGTGTCTCTGCCTCCCTCTCTCTCTCTCTCTCTCTGTGTGTGACTATCATAAATAAATAAAAATTAAAAAAAAAGTAACGAGGTTTCAAATTCTGTATTGCTGTGAGATTTTTTAAAAATGCAGATTCCTGAACTGAAATAAATGCAGAGGAAGAATCATAGAATATGTATTTTTATTGTTTTATTTTTATTTTTTAAGATTTTATTTATTCATGAGAGACACAGAGAAGAGAGGCAGAGACACGGCAGAGGGACAAGCAGGCTCCCTGAGGGGAGCCCATGAGGGACTTGATCCCAGGACCCCAGGATCACAACCTGAATCAAAGGCAGATGTTCAACCACTGAGATACCCAGGTGCTCATAGCACATCTATTTTTAATTTTTAAGATACTTTCATAACAATAATGATAAAGATTAATTAAATACTTGTGAAATGCCAGATATATAGTTAATTGTTCCAAATCATTATATTATAAAATTGTCCCAGCAACTCAATAAGATATATACTGCTGTTCCAATTTTATCAACAAGTGAAGTTATTGGGGCTAAAAGAATCACTAAGTTCACATACAATAAACAGAAGCTTCAGAATTCAATTTCTATTGAAATTGCATATTCCTGTCTGACCTGTCTGACTCCAATGCATTCGCTCTTAAATACCACATAAAATGCTTTCTGTTATAAGGCACTATGTTGATGAACATATTTTTTAGGAAAGGAGATTTCAGATTTTAGGAGACAGATACAGAGAAGCACATGTATTGTCTGAATATTTTACAATAATTAAGTCTTATGCTGTATTTATCAATGATCCTGATGATAAAATAAGTTATCAAAAAAGGGAGGAATTAGAACAGCGATCCCTGACCAACAGGGTTCTACAATGGGAAAATAATTAATACTTTATTATTACAATGTGTTAACCCTACCAGAAATTGTGATGTTAAAACTAAGTAAGGACATCAATTTAATACATAAGACATAAATGAGACGTCCTTCTTCCTCCAAATATACATGCTAGCATCTTATCACCTTCTGCTCTGTTCAGGAATCTGGTACAATAACCATTGTTTTCAAGCATGATTAAGAAGAGACAATGAGAGACACAGATTTGAGTATGTTTGAGTATGTCTAAGAATCACACACCAGGGGGCACTTGGGCGGCTCAGCTGATGAAGGGACTGCCTTTTGCTCAAGTCATGATCTGGGGTCTTGGGATGGAGCCCCATATGTGGCTCCCTGCGCGGGGAGTCCGCTTCTTCTCTCTCTC
>NW_023329945.1:0-28281 GCF_011100685.1 Canis lupus familiaris | reverse complement strand
AGGACTGGGTGAGGCCCAGATGGGACCAGATTCACCAGTCCAGGTGACTACCAGGTGGTGACCAGACTGCCAGTTCCGGGTGAGGACCAGGTAAGGACAAGATTCAACAGGTCCACGTGAGGCCCACATGGGGACCTGTGTCACCAGGTTGGGTGAGGCCCAGATGGCAACCCCACTCCCCAGGTCCAGGTGAGGCCAACCTGCAGGCCATGCGAGGAACCATGTCACGATGATGCCCTGGTTGGGACCAGAGTTACCACATCCAGGTGAGGCCAACCTGCAGGCCATGCAGTGGAACCATGTCGGGATGATGCCCAGGGGACCAGAGTCACCAGGTCCAAATGAGGCCATGGAGCATATTCACTAGGTCCAGGTGAGGCTCAGTTGAGGACCAGAGTCTCCAGATCTGGTTGAGGCCTAGAGATGTACCAGAATCACCTGGTCCAGGTGACATCCAGATGGGGACCAGAGTCACCAGGTCAGGGTGAGACCCAGAGATTTTCCAGAGTCATCATGTCCAGGTGAGGCTCAGGTGTGGAACAGAGTCACCAGGTACCAACGATGCCCAGGTGAGGACCAGAGTCACCAGGTCTGCGTGATGCGCAGTAGAGTGAAGTCACTAGTTCCAGGTGAGGCCAAGAAAGAGTCCACAGCAATCAGGTCCAGGTGGAGAGAATCACAAGGACTGGGTGAGACCCAGATGGGGACCAGATTCACCAGGTCCAGGTGAGTTCCAGGTGTGACCAGAGTCCCCGGGTCCGGGAAGGACCAGTAAGGACCAGATTCACCAGGTCCAAGAGGCCCACGTGGGGACATGAGTCACCAGGTATGGGTGAGCCCCAGGTGGCAACCCCACTCACCAGGTCCAGGTGAGGCCAACCTGCAGGCCAAGTCTCCAGATCCAGGTGAGGCCCTAGTAGGGACTGGATACCAGGTAAATGTGAGTCTACAAGAACACCACAGTCACCAGGTCCTGGTGTGGTTCATGTGGGAACGAGAGTCACCAGGTCCAGGTGAGACCCAGGTGGGAACCACAGTCACCAGGTGCAGATTGAGGCCTAGGTGGGGGGGACCAGAGTCATCAGGACCAGTTGAGAACAAAGTGCGGAGCAAAGTTATCATGTCCAGTGAGGCCCAGGTGGGGACAGAGTAACCATGTCCCATTGATGCCAGGTGGGAAAAGAGTCAAAATCCAGACGTGGCCTAAGTGAGGAGTAGATTCACCAGGTCCTGTTGAGGCCCAGATTAGTACCACTGTCCCCAGCTCCGGGTGAGTCCCAGAGGGGGACCAGAGTCACTGGTTCTGGTGATATCCTGGTTTGACCAGAGTCACCACGTCAGGGTGAGGCCCAGAGCGGGACGAGAATCACTAGGTCCAGGTGAGGACCCGATGTGGAACTGAGAAACCAGGTCCCATGATGCCCATATGAGGACCTGAGTCACCAGGTCCAGTGAGGTCCCTGTGGGAACCAGTCACCTCGTCCAGGTGAGGCCAGGTGGCGACCAGTCTCCAGATCTAGGTGCGGACCAGCTAAGGACCAGATTCACCAGGCCCTAGTGAAGCCCAAGGGGTGACCATAGTCACCAGGTAAGGGTGAGACCCAGAGGGGAACCAGAGTAAACAGTTTTTTGAGGCCCAGAATGGGACCAGAAGTCCCTGTTCAAAGTGAGGCACAGGTGTGGAATAGAGTATCCAGGGTGAGGATCTTTGGGTCCATCACCCAATGATGCCTGGGTGAGGACCAGAGGCACTAAGCCATGCAGGCCCAGTTGGGGAACAGAAGTACTAGGTCTTGGTGTGGCATAGAATAAGATCACATTCAGCAGTATCAGGTGAGCCCCTTGTGGGAACCAGAGCCACTTTATCCAGCTGAGTCCCGGTCCATGTGAGGCCCACGTGAGGACGAGATTCATCAACGAATTGAGGCATAGCTGGAGACAAGAGTCACCAGGTCTGGTGCGGCCTAGGTCGGGCAAGATTCAGTTCTGAGTTAGGTCAAACTGGGGACGAGAGACACCAAGTCCGGTGAGGCCAAACTGAGGACCAGAGTCATCAGATCCAGTGAGGTCCATGTTGGAAAGAGAGTCACCAGGTTCAGGAGAGGTCCAGTTGGGACCAGAGTCACCAGATCCAGGTGAAGTACAGGTGGGGACCAGAGTCACCAGATCCAGTGAAGCCCAGGTGGGGACCAGAGTCACTAGGTCCAGATGAGGCCCAGGTGAGGACCAGAGATACCAGGTACACGTGAGGCCCCGGTGGGGATCAGAGGCAACAGGTCCATGTGAGGCCGGCTTGGGGACCATGGTCAACAGGTCTACTTGATGCCCAGTTGTGGAACACAGTACCCAGGTCCAGGTGAGTCCCCGGTGGTGAAAAGAGTCTCCATGTCCAGGTGAGGCCCAGTTGGGGACCAGGATCACCAGGTCCAGGGGAGGCCCTTGAAAGAACCAGAGTCAACAGTTCGAGGTCAGGAGCACGTGTCAACCAGGGTCAGCAGGTCCAAGTCAGGTCAAAGTGGGGTTCACAGTCACTAGGGCACGGTGAGACCCAGAGGGGACCAGAGTCACTTGGTCCATGTGAGGTCCAGGTTTGGAACACAGTCACCGGGTCCCAAATTCGCCCACTTGAGTACCATGGTCAACAGGGCCAGGTGAGGCCCAGATGGGGACCGGAGTCCCCAAATCGAGGTGAAGCCCAGGTGGGGACCACAGTCACCAGATCCAGGGTATTCTCAGGTGCAGACCAGAATCACCATGTCCAGGTGAGGTGCAGGTGGCAACCACACTCACCAGGTCCCGGTGAGGCTCTGGTGGGGACCAGAGTCACGAGGGTTACATGAGTAGCTAGAAAACATTGCAGCCACCAGGTCCACATGATATCCATGTGGGAACGAAAATCACCAGTTACAGGTGAGGACCAGGTGGTGATCCGACTCACCATGTCCAGGTGAGTCCCTGGTGGGAACCAGTGTGTCACCCTGTCCAGGTGTGGCCCAGGTGAAGACCATAGTTAATAGGTCCGCCTGGTCATGTTAGTGAACAGTGTAACCATGTCCTAATGCTACCCAGGGGGTACCAGAGACCACCAGGTCCTGGAGAGGGCCCAGGTGGGACCAGAGAATGAGGTCCAGGTGAGGCCCATGGGAACCACAGTAACCAGGTCAGGTGAGGCCCCATTGCTTAGGATCAGAGTCACCAGTTACAGGTGAGGCCCATGTGGAGCAAGAGTCACCTGGTACAGAAGAGGCCAAAGTCAGGACCAGAGTTACCACGATGAGGTCAGTCCCAGCGGGGAATAGAGGAACATTTCCCGATGATGCCCAGGTAGAAACAGAGTCACCAGTATAGATGAGGCGCAGTTGGGGAGCCTGTTCACTAGGTCCGGTGAGGCCCATTTGAGGACCAGAGTCACCAGGTCTAGTTGAGGCCTAGAGCGGTATCAGATTCACCCTGGTCTAGGTGACATCCAGATGGGGACCAGCGTTCACCATGTCAGGGTGAGGAACCATAGGAGATCCAGAGTCATCATGTCCAGCTGAAGGCTCAGTTGATGGAACAGGAGTATCCAGGTCCATAATGGTCCACAGGTGAGGCCCAGAGTCACCAGATCTGGGTGAGGCCCAGTTAGGATCAGAGTAACCAGTTCCAGGAGAGGCCAAGAAGGGGTCCACAGCAATCAGGTCCAGGTGGAACAAAGTCAAACAGGACTGGGTGAGGCCCCAGATGGGGACAGATTCACCAGGTCCAGGTGAGGCCAGGTGGTGACCAGAGTCCCCGGGTATGGGAGAGGACCAGGTAAGGACCAGATTCACCAGGTCCAAGAGGCCCACGTGGGGACCTGAGTCACCAGGTATGGTGAGGCCCAGGTGGCAATCCCACTCACCAGGTCCAGATTGAGGCCAACCTGCAGGCCAGAGTCACCAGATCCAGTGAGGCGTAGTGGGGACCGGTGTCACCAGGTAAATATGAGTCTACAAGAACACCACAGTCACCAGGTCCAGGTGTGGTTCATGTGGGAATGAGAGTCACCAGGTCCAGGTGAGACCCATGTGGGGACCACAGTCACCAGGTCCAGATTGAGGCCTGGTGGGGGGACCAGAGTCATCTGGACCAGTTAAGGCCGAAGTGCGGAGCACAGTTATCATGTCCAGGTGAGGCCCAGGTGGGGAACAGAGTAAACCATGTCCCATTGATGCCAGGTGGGAAAAGAGTCAAAAGGTCCAGACGACGCCTAAGTGAGGAGTAGATTCACCAGGTCCCTGTTGAGGCCAAGTTGAGGACCAGTGTCCCCAGCTCTGGTTGAGTCCCAGAAGGGGACCAGAGTCACCCGGTTCTGGTGATATCCAGGTGGGGACCAGAGTCACCACGTCAAGGTGAGGCCCAGAGGGGGAAGAGAATCACTCGGTCCAGGTGTGGCCCCGATGTGGAACTGAGAAACCAGGTCCCATGATGCCCATATGAGGACCTGAGTCACCAGGTCCAGGTGAGGTCCCCGTGGAACCAGTCACCTCGTCCAGGTGAGGCCCAGGTGGGACCACAGTCAACTGTTCCAGGTGAGGCCCAGGTATATAAGACAGTATCCAGGTACCAATGATCACCAGGTAAGGACCAGAGTCAACAGGTCCAGAAGAGGCCCAAATATGGATCAGGGTCATTGTGTTCCAGGTGAGGCCAGATGGATACCACAGGAACCAGGTCCAGGAGAGCCCCATATGGTAACCAGAGCCACCAGATCCAGGTGAGGTCCATGTGGGACCACAGTCACAAGGTCCAGGTGAGGCGCAGGTGGCAACAGGATTCACCAAGTCCAGGTGAGGCCCAGGTGGCGAGCAGTCACGAGATACAGGTGGGGACCACCTAAGGTCCAGATTCACCAGGGCCAAGTAGAGCCCAGGGGGTGACCAGAGTCACCAGGCAAGGGTGAGGCCCAGAGGGGGAAGCAGATTAACCAGTTTAGTTTGAGGCCCAGATGGACCAGAGGTCGTTGGTCAAAATGACCCAGGTATGTAATGGAGTATCCAGGTCCCAATGTTGCCTGGGTGAGGACCAGATTCACTAGGGCAATGCAGTCCCAGATGGGGAACAGAATCACTAGGTCTTGGTGAGGCATAAAATAAGACCACAGTCAGCAGTATCAGGTGAGCCCATTGTGGGAACCAGAGCCACTATACCCTGCTGAGTCCCAGGTCCATGTGAGGCCCACGTGAGGACCAGATTCATCAGGTCGAATTGAGACAGCTGCGGACAAGAGTCACCAGGTCTAGGTGCGGCCTATGTGGGGCCAGATTCAGAGTTCTGAGTTAGGTCAAAGTGGGAACGAGAGACACCAGGTCCAGGTGAGGCCAAACGGAGGACGAGAGTCACCAGTTCCAGGTGAGGTCAATGTTGTAAGAGAGTCACCAGGTCCAGGAGAGGTCCAGGTGGGGACCAGAGTCACCAGATCCAGGTGAAGTCCAGGTGGGGACCATAGTCACCAGATCCAGGTGAAGCCCAGGTGGGTACCAGAGTCACTAGGTCCAGATGAGGCCCAGGTGAGGACCAGAGTCACCAGGTACACATGAGGCCCCGGTGGGGTTTAGAGGCAACAGGTCCAAGTGAGGCCGGCTTGGGGACCATGGTCAACAAGTCTACATGAGGCCCAGTTGTGGAACACAGTAAGCAGGTCCAGGTGAGGCCCCGGTGGTGACAAGTGGAACCACGTCCAGGTGAGGCCCAAGGTGGGGACCAGGATCACCAGGTCCAGGGGAGGCCATTGAAAGAACCAGAGTCAACAGTTCGAAGTCAGGCGCAGATGGCATTCAGGGTCAGCAGGTCCAAGTCAGGCCAAAGTGGGATTCACAGTCACTAGGGCACGGTGAGACCCAGAGGGGGACCAGAGTCACCTGGTCCAGGTGAGGTCCAGTTGTGGAACACATCACCGGGTCCCAATTTTGCCCAGTTGAGTACCATGGTCAACAGGGCCAGGTGAGGCCCAGATGGGGACCGGAAGTCCCCAAATCCAGGTGAAGACCAGGTGGGGACCAGAGTCACCAGATCCAGGGTAGTCTTGGTGCAGACCAGAATCACAAGGTCCAGGTGAGGTGCAGGTGGCAACCACACTCACCAGGTCCCTGTGAGGCACTGGTGGGGAGCAGAGTCACGAGGTACATGAGAATCTAGAAACACTGCAGCCACCAGGTCCACATGATGTCCATGTGGGAACGAGAATCACCAGTTACAGGTGCGGACCAGGTGGGGATCCGACTCACCATGTCCAGGTGAGTCCCAGGTGGGAACCAGTGTCAGCATGTCCAGGTGTGGCCCAGGTGAAGACCATACTTAATAGGTCCGGCTGGGTCACTGTTAGTGAACAGGGTCACCATATCCTGATGCTACCCAGGTGGGTACCAGAGACACCAGGTCCTGGAGAGGTCTAGGTGGGACCAGAGACATGAGGTCCAGGTGAGGTCCCGATGGGAACCACAGTCACCAGGTCAGGTGAGGCCATGATTAGGATCACAGTCACAAGTTACAGGTGAGGCCCAGGTGGAGCCAGAATGACCTGGTAAAGAAGAGGCCAAAGACAGGACCTGAGTTATCAGGATCAGGTCAGTCCCAGTGGGGAATAGAGTAACCATGTCCCGATGATGCCCACGTAGAACCAGAGTCATCCAGGTCCAGATGAAGCGCAGGTGGGGAGCATATTCACTAGGTCCTGGTGAGGCCCAGTTGAGGCCAGAGTCACCAGGTCTTGTTGAGGCCTAGAGGGGTACCAGATTCACCTGGACTAGGTGACATCCGGATGGGGACCAGAGTCACCATGTCAGGGTGAGGCCCAGAGAGGATCCAGAGTCCTCATGTCCAGATGAGGCTGAGGTGTGGAACAGAGTATCCAGATCATAATGTTCCTTAGTTGAGGAGCAGAGTCACCAGATCTGGGTGGGGCCCAGTTAGGATCAGAGTCACCAGTTCCAGGTGAGTCCAAGAAGGAGTCCACAGCAATCAGGTCCATTTGGGGAACAAAGTCACCAGGACTGAGTGAGGACCAGATGGGGACCAGATTCACCAGGTCCAGGTTATTCCCAGGTGGTGACCAGAGTTACCAGTTCCGGGTGAGGACCAGGCAAGGACTAGATTCACCAGGTCCAAGTGAGGCCCACGTGGGGACCTGTGTCACCAGGCATGGGTGAGGCCCAGGTGGCAAGCCCACTGACCAGGTCCAGGTGAAGCCAACCTGCAGGCCATTCAGAGGAACCATGTACCGATGATGACCAGGTAGGGACCAGACTTACCAGGTCCAAGTGAGGACAACTTGCAGGCCATGCAGTGGAACCATGTCCCGATGATGCCCAGGTAGGGACCAGAGTCAACAGGTCCAAATGAGGCCCAGACGGTGCATATTCACTAGGTCCAGGTGAGGCCCAGTTGAGGACCAGAGTCAACAGATTTGGTTGAGGCCTAGAGGGGTACCAGAATCACCTGGTCCAGGTTACATCCAGATGGGGACCAGAGTCACCAGGTCAGGGTGAGGCCCAGAGAGTTCCAGAGTCATCATGTCCAGGTGAGGCTCAGGTGTGCAACAGAGACAGCAGGTACCAATGATGCCCAGGTGAGGACCAGATTCACCAGGTCTGGGTGACACGCAGATAGGATCAGAGTAACCAGTTCTAGGTGAGGCCAAGAAGGAATCCACAGCAATCAGGTCCAGGTGGGGAACAAAATCACCAGGACTGGATGAGTCTCAGATGGAGACCAGATTCACCAGGTCCAGGGGAGGCCCTGGTAGTGACAAGAGTCCAATGGTCTAGGAGAGGACCAGGAAAGGATCAGATTCACCAGGTACAAGAGCCCCACTGGGGACCTGAGTCACAAGGTATGGGTGAGACCCAGGTGGCATCCCCGCTCACCAGGTCCAGGTGAGGCCAAACTGCAGGCTATGCAGAGGAACCATGTCTGGATGATGCCCAGGTAGGGACCAGAGTTACCAGGTCCAGGTGAGTGCAACCTGCAGGCCATGCAGTGGAACCATGACCCGATGATGCCGAGGTAGTGACCAGAGTTAGCAGGTCCAAATGAGGCCCATTTGGAGCATATTCACTAGGTCCAGGTGAGGCCCAGTTGAGGACCAGAGTCACCAGATCTGGTTGAGTCCTAGAGGAGTACCAGTATCACCTGGTCCAGGTGACATCCAGATGGGGACCAGAGTCACCAGATCAGGGTGAGACCCAGAGAGGTTCCAGAGTCATCATGTACAGGTGAGGCTCAGGTGTGGAACAGAGTCACCAGGTACCAATACCTCCCAGGTGAGGACCAGAGTCAACAGATCTGGAGGACGCGCATATAGGATCAGAGTCACCAGTTCCAGGTGAGGGCAAGAAAGGGTCCACAAAATCAGGTCCAGGTGGGGAACAAAGTCACCAGGACTGGGTGAGGCCCAGATGGGGACCAGATGCACCAGGTCCAGGTGAGGCCCAGGTGGGACCACAGTCATCAGGTCCAGGTGAGTCCCAGGTATATAAGGGAGTATCCAGGTCCCAATGATGCCCAGGTGGAACCAGAGTCACCAGGTCCAGATGAGGCGCAGGAGGGGAGCATATCCACTAGGTCTTGGTGAGGCCCAGTTGAGGACCACAGTCACCAGGTCTAGTTGAGGCCTAGAGGGGTACCAGATTCACCTGGTCTAGGTGACATCCACATGGGGACCAGAGTCACCATGTCAGGGTGAGGTCCAGAGGGGATCCAGAGTAATCATGTCCAGGTGAGGCTCAGGTGTGGAACAGAGTATCCAGCTCATAATGGTCCGCAGGTGAGGACCAGAGTCACCAGATCTGGGTGAGGCCCAGTTAGGATCAGATTCACCAGTTCCAGGTGAGGCCAAGAAGGAGTCCACAGCACTCAGGTCCAGGTGGGGAACAAAGACACCAGGACTGAGTGAGGACAAGATGGGGACCAGATTCACCAGGTCCAGGTGAGGCCCATTTGAGGACCAGTGTCCCCAGCTCCGGGTGGGTCCCAGAGGGGGACCAGAGTCACCCGGTTCCGGTGATATCCAGGTGGGGACCAGAGTCACCACGTCAGGGTGAGGCCCAGAGGGGGACGAGAATCACTAGCTCCAGGTGAGACCCCGATGTGGAACTGAAACCAGGTCCCATGATGCCCATATGAGGACCTGAGTCAGCAGGTCCAGGTGAGGTCCCTCTTGGGAACCAGTCAACTCGTCCAGGTGAGGCCCAGGTGGGACCACAGTCACCAGGTCCAGGTGAGGCCCAGGTATATAAGAGTGTATCCAGTTCGCAATGATGCCCAGGTAAGCACCAGAGTCAACAGTCCAGGAGAGGCCCAAATATGGATCAGAGTCATTTTGTTCCAGGTGATACCTGATGGAGACCACAGGAATCAGGTCCAGGAGAGCCCCATATTGGAACCAGAGCCACCAGATCCAGGTGAGGTCCTGGTGGGACCACAGTCACAAGGTCCAGGTGAGGCGCAGGTGGCAACAGGATTCACCAAGTCCAGGTGAGGCCCAGCTGGCGACCATTCACCAGATCCAAGGGAGGACAAGCTAAGGACCAGATTCACCAGGCCCAAATGAAGCCCAAGGGGTGACCAGAGTCACCAGGTAAGGGTGAGTCCCAGAGAGGGAACCAGACTAACCAGTTTAGTTTTAGGCCCAGAATGGGTCCAGAGGTCCCTAGTCAGAGTGAGGCCCAGGTGTGGAATAGTGTATCCAGGTCCCAATGATGCCTGGGTGAGGACCAGAGTCACTAGGGCCATGCAGGCCCAGATGGGGAACAGAATTACTAGGTCCTGGTGAGGCATAGAATAAAACCACAGTCACCAGAATCAGGTGAGCCCCATGTGGAAACAAGAGCCACTCTATCCAGCTGAGTAGCAGGTCAATGTGAGGCCCACGTGAGGACCAGATTCATCAGGTCGAATTGAGGCATAGCTGGGGACAAGAGGCACCAGGTCTGGGTGCGGCCTAGGTGGGGCAAGATTCAGCAGTGCTGAGGTAGGTCAGAGTGTGGACGAGAGACGCCAGGTCCAGGTGAGGCCAAACTGAGGACCAGAGTCACCAGATGCAGGTCAGGTCCAGGTGGGGACCAGAGTCAACAGATCCAGGTGAAGTCCAGGTGTGGACCAGAGTCATCAGATCCAGGTGAAGCCTAGGGGGGACCAGAGTCACTAGGTCCAGATGAGGCGAAGGTGAGGACCAGTATTGCCAGGTACACGTGAAGCCCCGGTGGGGATCAGAGGCAACAGGTCCATGTGAGGCCGGCTTGGGGACCATGGTCAACAGGTCTACTTAAGGTCCAGGTGCGGAACACAGTAAGCAGATCCAGGTGAGACCCGGTGGTGACAAGAGTCACCAGGTCCAGGTGAGGCCCATGTGGGCACCAGGATCACCATGTCCAGGGGACGCCCTTGAAAGTACCAGAGTCAACAGTTCGAAGTCAGGCGCAGCTGGCAACCAGGGTCAAACAGGTCCAAGTCAGGCCAAAGTGGGGTTCACAGTCACTAGGGCACGGTGAGACCCAGAGGGGGACCAGAGTCACCTGGTCCAGTTGAGGTCCAGTTGTGGAACACAGTCACCGGGTCCCAATTTAGCCCAGTTGAGGACCATAGTCAACAGGGCCAGGTGAGGCCCAGATGGGGACCAGAGTCCCCAAATCCAGGTGAAGCCCAGGTGGGGACTACAGTCACCAGATCCAGGGTAGTCTCAGGTGCAGGCCCGAATCACCAGGTCCAGGTGAGGTGCAGGTAGCAACCACACTCACCAGGTCCCGGTGAGGCCCTGGTGGGGAGCAGAGTCATGAGGTACATGAGAAGCTAGAAACACTGCAGCCACCAGGTCCACATGATGTCCATGTGGGAACGAGAATCACCAGTTACAGGTGAGGACCAGGCGGGGATCCGACTCACCATGTTCATGTCAGACCCAAGTGGGTACCAGTGTCACCATGTCCAGGTGTGGCCCAGGTGAAGACCAGAGTTAATAGGTCCGGCTGGGTCACTGTTAGTGAAGAGTGTAACCATATCCTGATGCTACCCAGGTGAGTACAAGAGACACCAGGTCCTGGTGAGGCCCAGGTGGGACCAGAGACATGAGGTCCAGGTGAGGTCCCGATGTGAACCACAGTCACCAGGTCAGGAGAGGCCATGTTTAGTATCAGAGACACCAGTTACAGGTGTGGCCCAGGTGGAGTCAGTGTCACCCGGTAGAGAAGACGCCAAAGTCAGGACCAGAGTTACCAGGATCAGGTCAGTCCCAGTGGGGCATAGAGTAACCATGTCCCGATGATGCCCAGGTAGAACCCGAGTCACCACGTCCAGATGAGGCGCAGGTGGGGAGTATATTCACTAGGTCCCGGTGAGGCCCATGTGAGGACCAGATCACCCGGTCTAGTTGAGGCCTAGAGGGTACCAGATTCACCTGGTCTAGGTGACATCCAGATGCGGACCAGAGTCACCATGTTAGGGTGAGGCCCAGAGGGGATCCAGAGTCATCATGTCCAAGTGAGTCTCAGGTGTGGAAAAGAGTATCCAGGTCTTAATGGTCCACAGGTGAGGACCAGAGTCACCAGATCTGTATGAGGCCCAGTTAGGATCAGAGTCACCAGTTCCAGGTGACGCCAAGAAGGTGTCCACAGCAATCAGGTCCAGGTGGGGAACAAAGTCCCAGGACTGGGTGAGGCCAAGACGGGGACCAGATTCACAAGGTCCAGATTATTCACAGGTGGGGACCAGAGTTACCAGTTCCGGGTGAGGACCACTTAAGGACGAGATTCACCAGGTCCAAATGAGACCCACGTGAGGACATGTGTCACAATGTATGTGTGAGGCCCAGATTACCACCCCACTCACCAGGTCCAGGTGAGGCCAACCTGCAGGCCATGAAGAGGAACCATGTCCCGATGATGCCCTAGTAGGGAACAGAGTTACCAGGTCCAGGTGAGGACAACCTGCAGGCCATGCAGTGGAACCATGTCCTGATGATGTCCAGGTAGGGACTAGAGACACCAGGTCCAAATGAGGTCCAGATGGAGCAAATTCACTAGGTCCAGGTGAGGCCCAGTTGAGGACCAGAGTCACCAGATTTGGATGATGCCTAGAGGGGTACCAGAATCACCTGGTCCATGTGACATGCAGATGGGGACCAGAGTCACCAGGTCAGGGAGAGGCCCAGAGAGGTTCCAGAGTCATCATGTCCAGGTGAGGCTCAGGTGAGGAACAGAGTCACCAGGTTCCATGATTCCCAGGTGAGGACCAGAGTCACCAGATCTGGGTGAGGCCCAGTTAGGAACAGAGTCACCAGTTCCAGGTGAGACCCAGAAGGAGTCCACAGCAATCAGGTCCAGGTGGGGAACAAAGTCACCAGGACTAGGTGACGCCAAGATGGGGACCAGATTCACCAGGTCCCGTTGAGGCCCAGAGGGTGACCAGAGTCCCAGGTCTGGGAGAGGACCATGTAAGGACCAGATTCACCAGGTCCAAGTGGCCCACTTTGTGACCTGAGTCACCAGGTATGGGTAAGGCCCAGGTGGCAACCCCACTCACCAAGTCCAGGTGAGTCGAACCTGCAGGTCAGAGTCACCAGATCAATGTGAGGCCCTAGTGGGGACCGGAGTCACCAGGTAAATGTGAGTCTACAAGAACACCACAGTCACCAGGTCCAGGTGTGGTTCATGTGGGAACGAGAGTCACCAGGTCCAGGTGAGACCCAGGTGGGGACCACAGTCACCAGGTACAGATTGAGGCCTAGTTGGGGGGACAGAGTCATCAGGACCAGGTGAGGCCAAAGTTTGGAGCAAAGTTATCATGTCCAGGTGAGGCCCAGGTGGGGAACAGAGTAACCATGTCCCATTGATGCCAGGTGGGAAAAGAGTCACAAGTTCCAGACGAGGCCTATGTGAAAAGTAGATTCATCAGGTCCTGTTGAGGCCCAGTTGAGGACCAGTGTCCACAGCTCCGGTGAGTCTCAGAGGGGGACCAGAGTCACCCGGTTCTGGTGATATCCAGGTGGGGACCAGAGTCACCACGTCAGGATGAGGCCCAGAGAGGGACGAGAATCACTAGCTCCAGGTGAGGCCCAATGTGGAACTGAGAAACCAGGTCCCATGATGCCCATATGAGGACCTGAGTCACCAGGTCCAGGTGAGGTCCCTGTGGGAACCAGTCACCTCGTCCAGGTGAGGCCCAGGTGGGACCACAGTCACCAAGTCCAGGTGAGGCCCAGGTATTTAGGAGAGTATCGAGGTCCCAATGATGCCCAGGTAAGGACCAGAGTCAACAGGTTCAGGAGAGGCCCAAATACGGATCAGAGTCATTGTGTTCCAGGTGAGGCCAGATGGAGACCACAGGAACCAGTTACAGGAGAGCCCCATATGGGAACCAGAGCCACGAGATCCAGGTGAGGTCCAGGTGGGACCACAGTCACAAGGTCCAGGTGAGGCGCAGGTGGCAACAGGATTCACCAAGTCCAGGTGAGGCCCAGGTGGCGACCAGTCACCACATCCAGGCGCGGACCAGCTAAGAACCAGATTCACCAGGCCGAAGTGAAGCCCAAATGGTGACCAGAGTCACCAGGTAAGGGTGAGCCCCAGAGGGGGAACCAGAGTAACCAGTTTAGTTTGAGGCCCAGAATAGGACCAGAGGTCCCTGGTCAAATTGAGGCCCAGGTGTGGAATATAGTGTCCAGGGTGAGGATCATTGGGTCCTTCACCCAATGAAGCCTGGGTGAGGACCAGAGTCACTGGGGCCATGCAGGCCCAGATGGGGAACAGAATCACTAGGTCCTGGTGAGGCATACAATAAGACCACAGTCAGCAGTATCAGCTGAGCCCCTTGCGGGAACAAGAGCCACCCTATCCAGCTGAGTCCCAGGTCCAGGTGAGGCTCCTGTGAGGACCAGATTCATTAGGTCGAATTGAGGCATAGCTGGGGACAAGAGTCACCAGGTCGGGCTGCAGCCTAAGTTGGGCTAGATTCAGCAGTTCTGAGTTAGGCTCAAGTGGTGACGAGAGACGCCAGTTCCAGGTGAGGCCAAACTGAGTACCAGAGTCACCAGATCCATGTGAGGTCCATGTTTGAAAGAAAGTCACCAGGTCCGGGAAGGTCCAGGTGGGGACCAGAGTCACCAGTTCCAGGTGAGACCAAGAAGGAGTCCACAGAAATCAGGTCCAGGTGGGGAACAAAGTCACCAGGACTGGGTGAGGCCTAGATGGGGACCAGATACACAAGGTCCAGGTGATATCCAGGTGGTGACCAGACTTACCAGTTCCGGGTGAGGACCAGGTAAGGACCAGATTCACCAGGTCCAAGAGGCCCACGTGGGGACCTGAGTCACCAGGCATGGGTGAGGCCCAGGTGGCAATAACACTCACCAGGTCCAGGTGAGGCCAACCTGCAGGCCATGCAGTGGAACCATATCCCGATGATGCCCAGGTAGGGAGAAGAGTTACCAGGTCCAGGTGAGGCCAACCTGCATGCCATGCAGAGGAAACATATCCAGATGATGCCCAGGTAGAGACAGACTTACCAGGTCCAGGTGAGGCCAACCTGCAGGCCATGCAGTGGAACCATATCCCGATGATGCCCAGGTATGGACCAGAGTCACCAGGTCCAAATGAGGCCCAGAGGGAGCATATTCACTAGGTACAGGTGAGTCCCCTTTGAAGACCAGAGTCACCAGATCTGTGTGAGGCCTTGGGGGTACCAGAATCACCTTGTTCATGTGACATCCAGATGGGGACCAGAGTCACTAGGTCAGGGTGAGGCCCAGAGCGGTTCCAGAGTCAACATTTCCAGGTGAGGCTCAGGTGTGGAACAGAGTCACCAGGTACCAATGATGCCCAGGTGAGGACAAGAGTCACCCGGTCTGGGTGTCGCACAGATAGGATCAGACTCACCAGTCCAGGTGAGGCCAAGTAAGGGCACAGCAATCAGGTCCAGGTGGGGAACAAAGTCACCAGGACTGGGTGAGGCCCAGATGGGGACCAGATTCACCAGGTCCAGGTGAGGCCCAGGTGGTGACAAGAGTCCCGGGGTCTAGGAGAGGACCGGGTAAGGACAAGATTCTCCAGGTCCAGGAGGCCGACGTAGGGACTTGAGTCACCAGTTATGGGTGAGGCCCAGGTGGCAACCCCACTCACCAGGTCCTGGTGAGACCAACCTGCAGGCCAGAGTCACCAGATCCACGTGAGTCCCTAGTGGGGACCGGATTCACCAGGTAAAAGTGAGTCTACAAGAACGCCAGAGTCACCAGGAACAGGCGTGTTTCATGTAGGAACGAGACCACCAGGTCCAGGTGAGACCCAGGTGGAGACCACAGTCACCAGGTCCAGGTGTGACCCAGGTGGGGACCACAGTCACCAGGTTCAGTTTGAGGCCTAGGTGGGGGGATCAGACTTATGGAGACCAGGTGAGGCCAAAGTGTGGAGCAAAGTTATCATGTCCAGGTGAGGCCCAGAGGGAACAGAGTAACCATGTCCCATTGATGCCAGGTGGGAAAAGAGTCACAAGGTCCAGACGAGACCTAAGTGAGGAGTAGATTCACCAGGTCCAGTTGTGCCCAGTTGAGGACCAGTATCCCTGCTCCAGGTGAGTCCCAGAAGGGGAACAGAGTCACCCGATTCTGGTGATATCCAGATGGGGACCAGAGTCACCATGTCAGGCTGAGGCCCAGAGGGGATCCAGCGTCATCATGTCCAGGTGAGTCTCAGGTGTGGAAAAGAGTATCCAGGTCATAATGGTCCACAGGTGAGGACCAGAGTCACCAGATCTGGGTGAGTCCCAGTTAGGATCAGAGTCACCCGTTCCAGGTGAGGCCCAAAAGGAGTCCACAGCAATCAGTTCCAGGTGGAGAACAAAGTCACCAGGACTGGGTGAGGCCCAATGGGGACCAGATTCACCAGGTCCAGATGATTCCCATGTTGTGACCAGACTTACTAGTTCCGAGTGAGGACCAGGTAAGGACCAGATTCACCAGGTCAAAGGGAGGCACACGTGGGGCCCTAGTCACAAGGTATGGGGGCGGCTCAGGTGGCAACCCCACTCACCAGGTCCAGGTGAGGCCGACCTGCAAGCCATGCAGAGGAACCATGTCCCGGTGATGCTCAGGTAGGGACCAGATTTACCAGGTCCATTTGAGGCCAATCTGCGGCCATGCAGTGGAACCATGTCCCGATGATGCCCAGGTAGGGACCAGATTCACCAGGTCCAAATAAGGCCCAGATGCAGCATATTCACTAGGTCCAGGTGAGGCCCAGTTGAGGACCAGTTTCACCATATCTGCTTGAGTCTTAGAAGGGTACCAGAATCACCTGGTCCAGGTGATATCCAGATGGGGACGAGAGTCACCAGGTCAGGGGGAGGCCCAGAGAGGTTCCAGAGTCATCGGGTCCAGGTGAGGCTCAGGTGTGGAAGAGTGTCACCAGGTACCAATGATGCGCAAGTGAGGACCAGAGTCACCAGATCTCGCTGAGGAGTAGATAGGATCAGAGTCACCATTTACAGGTGAGGCCAAGAAAGAGTTCACAGCAATCAGGTCCAGGTGGTGAACAAAGTCACCAGACCTGGGTGAGACCCAGATTGGGACCAGATTCACCAGGTCCAGGTGAGGCCCAGGTGGGTATAGAGTCCCCGGGTCTAGGAAAGGACCAGGTAAGGACCAGATTCACCAGGTCCAAGAGGCTCACGTGGGGACCTGAGTCACCAGCTATGTGTGAGGCCTAGGTGGCAACCCCACTCACCAGGTCTAGGTGAGGCCAACCGGCGGGCCAGAGTGAGGTGAGGCCCTAGTGGGGACTGGAGTCACCAGGTACATGTGAGTATACAAGAACACCACAGTCACCAGGTCCAGGTGTGGTTCATGTGGGAACGAGAGTCACCAGGTCCAGGTGACTCCCAGGTGGGGACCACAGTCACCACGTCCAGATTGAGGCCTAGGTGGGGGGACCAGAGTCATCAGGACCAGTTGAGGCCAAAGAATGGAGCAAAGTTATCATGTCCAGGTGAGGCCCAGGTGGGGAACAGAGTAACAATGTCCCATTGATGCCAGGTGGGAAAAGAGTCACAAGGTCCAGACGATGCCTAAGTGAGGAGTAGATTCACCAGGTCCTATTGAGGCCCTGTTGAGGACCAGTGTCCCATCTCCGGGTGAGTCCCAGAGGGGGACCAGAGTCACCAGGTTCTGGTGATATCCAGGTGGGGACCAGAGTCACCACGTCAGGGTGAGGCACAGAGGGGGACGAGAATCACTAGGTACAGGTGAGGTCCCGATGTGGAACTGAGAAACCAGGTACCATGATGCCCATATGAGGACCTGAGTCACCAGGTCCAGGAGAGGTCCCTGTGGGAACCAGTCACCTCATCCAGTAGAGGCCCCGGTGGGACCAAAGTCACCAGTTCCAGGTGAGGCCCAGGTATATAAGAGAGTATGGAGGTCCCAATGATGCCCATGTAAGGACCAGAGTCAACAGGTGCAGGAGGGGCCCAAATATGGATCAGAGTCATTGTGTTCCAGGTGAGGCCAGATGGAGACCACAGGAACCAGGTCCAGGAGAGCCCCATATGGGAACCAGAGCCACAAGACCCAGGTGAGATCCAGGTGGGACCACAGTCACAAGGTCCAGGTGAGGCACATGTGGCAACATGATTCACCAAGTCCAGGTGAGGCCCAGGTGGAGACCATTCACCAGATCTAGGAGAGACCAGCTAAGGACGAGATTCACCAGGCCCAAGTGAAGCCAAACGGGTGACCAGAGTCTCCAGTTAAGGGTGAGGCCCAAAGGTAACCAGTAACTAGTTTAGTATGAGTCCCAGAATGGGACGAGAGGTCCATGGTCAATGTGAGACACAGGTGTGGATTAGAGTATCTAGGTCCTAATGATTCCTGGGTGAGGACCAGAGTCACTAGCGCCATGCAGGCCCAGATGGGAACAGAATCACTAGGACCAGGTGAGGCATAGAATAAGACCACAGTCAGCTGTATCAGGTGAGCCCCTTGTGCGAACCAGAGCCACTCTATCTAGCTGAATCCCAGGTCCATGTGAGGCCCACGTGAGGACCAGATTCATCAAGTCGAATTGAGGCATACCTGGGGACAAGACTCACCTGGTATGGTTGCGGCCTAGGTGAGTATACAAGAACTGGGGCAAGATTCAGCAGTTCTGAGTTAGGTCAAAGTGGGGACGAGAGACACCAGGTCCAGGTGAGGTCCATGTTGGAAAGAGAGTCACCAGGTCCAGGAGAGGTCCAGGTGGGGACCACACTCACCAGATCCAGGTGAAGTCCAGGTGGGTACCAGAGACACCAGATCCAGGTGAAGCCCAAGTGGGGACCAGAGTCGCGAGGTCTAGATGAGGCACAGATGAGGACCAGAGTTACCAGGTACACGTGAAGCCCCGGTGGGAATCAGAGCCAACAGGTCCATGTGAGGCCGGCTTGGGGACCATGGTCAACAGGTCTACTTGAGGCCCAGGTGTGGAACACAGTAAGCAGGTACAGTTGAGTTCCCGGTGGTGACAAGAGTCACCAGGTCCACGTCAGGCCCATGTGGGCACCAGAATCACCATGTCCAGGGGAGGCCCAGGTGGGGACCAGGATCACCTGGTACAGGGGAGGCCCTTGAAAGAACCAGAGTCAACAGGTCGAAGTCAAGCGCAGGTGGCAACCAGGGTCAGCAGGTCCAAGTCAGGCCAAAGTGGGGTTCACAGTCATTAGGGCACGGTGAGACCCAGAGGGGGACCAGAGTCACCTGGTCCAGGTGAGGTCCATTTGTGGAACACAATCACCGGGCCCCAATTTTGCCCAGTTGAGGACCATGATCAACAGGGCCAGGTGAGGCCCAGATGGGGACTGGAGTCCCCAAATCCAGGTTAAGCCCAGTTGGGGACCACATTCACCATATCCAGGGTAGTCTCAGGTACAGACCAGAATCACCAGGTCCAGGTGAGTTGCCGGTGGCAACCACACTCACCAGGTCCCGGTGAGGCCCTGGTGGGGACCAGAGTGACGAGGTACATGAGAATCTATAAAAACTGCATCCACCAGGTCCACATGATGTCCATGTGGGAACGAGAATCACCAGTTACAGGTGAGGCCCAGATGGGGACCGGAGTCCCCAAATCCTGGTGAAGACCAGGTGGGGGACCACAGTCACCAGATCCAGGGTAGTCTCAGGTGAAGACCAGAATCACCAGGTCCAGGTGTTGTGCAGGTGGCAACCACACTCACCAGGTACCGTTGAGGCCCTGGTGGGGACCAGAGTCACGAGGTACATGAGAAGCTAGAAACACTGCAGCCACCAGGTCCACATGATGTCTATGTGGGAACGAGAATCACCAGTTACAGGTGAGTACCAGGTGGGGATCCCACACAGCATGTCCAGGTGAGACCCAAGTGGGAACCAGTGTCACCTTGTCCAGGTGTGGCCCAGGTGAAGACCAGAGTTAATAGGTCCAGCAGGGTCACTGTTAGTGAACAGTGCAACCATATCCTGATGGTACCCTGTTGGGTACCAGAGTCACCAGGTCCTAGTGATGCCCAGGTGCGACCAAAGACATGAGGTCCAGGTGAGGTCCCGATGGGAACCACAGTCACCAGGTCTGGTGAGGCCACGCTTTGGATCAGAGTCACCAGTTACTGGTGAGGCCCAGGTGGAGCCAGAGTCACCTGGTCAGAAGAGGCCAAAGTCTGGACCAGAGTTACCAGGATCAGGTCAGTCCCAGTGGTGAATAGAGTAACCATGTCCCGATGATGCGCAGGTAGAACCAGAGTCACCAGGTCCAGATGAGGAGCAGGTGGGGAGCATATTCACTAGGTCTCGGTGAGGCCCAGATGAGGACCAGAATACCCAGGTCTAGTTGAGGCCTAGGGGGGTACCACAATCACCTGGTCCAGGTGACATCCAAATGGGGACCAGAGGCACCAGGTCAGGGTGAGGCCCAGAGTGGTTCCAGAACCATCATGTCCAGGTTAGGCTCAGGCGTGGAACAGAGTCTCCAAGTACCAATGATGCCCATGTGAGGACCAGAGTCACCAGGTATTGGTGACACGCAATAGGATCAGAGTCACCAGGTCCAGGTGAGGCTAAGAAAGAGTCCACAGCAATCAGGTCCAGGTGCGGAACAAAGTCACGAGGACTGGGTGAGGCCCAGATGGGGACCAGATTCACCAGGTCCATGTGATTCCCAGGTGGTGACCAGAAATACCAGTTCCGGGTGAGCACCAGGTAAGGACGAGATTCACCAGGTCCAAGTGAGACCCATGTGGGGACCTGTGTCACATTGCATGTGTGCGGCCCAGGTTGCCACCCCACTCACCAGGTCCAGGTCAGGCCAAACTGCAGGCCAAGCAGAGGAACCATGTCTTGATGATGCCCAGGTAGACATCAGAGTTACCAGGTCCAGGTGAGGCCAACCTGCAGGCCATGCAGTGGAAACCATGTCCCGATGATGCCCAGGTAGGGAACAGAGTCACCAGGTCCAAATGAGGCCCAGAAGGAGCAAATTCACTTGGTCCATGTGAAGCCCAGTTCAGGACCAGAGTCACCAGATCTGCTTGATGCCTAGAGGGGTACCAGAATCACCTGGTCCAGGTAACATCCACATGGGGACCAGAGTCACCAGGTCACGAAGAGGCCCAGAGAGGTTCCAGAGTCATCATGTCCAGGTGAGGCTCAGGTGAGGAATAGAGTCACCATGTACCAATGATGCCCAGGTGAGGACCAGAGTCACGAGATCTGGGTGACGCGCAGATAGGTTCAGACACCAGTTCCAGGTGAGGCCAAGAAAGTGTCCACAACAATCAGGTCCAGGTGGGGAACAAAGTCACCAGGACTGGGTGAGGCCCAGATGGGGACCAGATGCACCAGCTCCAGGTGAGAACTAGGTGGTGACCAGAGTCCCCGGGTCTGGGATAGGACCAGATAAAGACCAGATTCACCAGGTCCAAGAGGCCCACGTGGGGACCTGAGTCACCAGGTACGGGTTAGGCCCAGGTGGCAACCGCACTCACCAGGTCCAGGTGAGGCCAACCTGCAGGCCAGAGTCACCAGATCCATGTGAGGTCCATGTTGGAAAGAGAGTCACCAGGTCCAAGAGAGGTCCAGGTGGGGACCAGAGTCACCAAATTCAGGTGAAGTCCAGATGGGGACCAGAGTCACCAGATCCAGGTGAAGCCCAGGTGGGGACCAGAGTCACTAGGTCCAGATGAGGCCCAGGTGAGGACCAGAGTTACCAGGTACACATGAGGCCCCGGAGGGGAACAGAGGCCACAGGTCCATGTGAGGCCGGCTTGAGGACCATGGTCAACAGGTCTACTTGAGGCCCTGGTGTGGAACACAGTAAGCAGGTCCAGGTGAGTCCCCGGTGGTGACAAGTGTCACCACGTCCAGGTGAGTCCCAGGTGGGGACCAGGATCACCAGGTCGAGGGGAGGCCCTTGAAAGAAGCAGAGTCAACAGGTCGAAGTCAAGCACAGGTGGAAACCAGGGTCAGCAGGTCCAAGTCAGGCCAAATTGGGGTTCACAGTCATTAGGGTACTGTGAGACCCAGAGGGGGACCAGAGTCACCTGGTCAGGTGAGGTCCATTTGTGGAACACAGTCACCGGGCCCCAATTTTGCCGAGTGAGGACCATGATCAACAGGGCCAGGTGAGGCCCAGATGGGGACCGGAGTTCCCAAATCCTGGTGAAGACAGTGGGGGACCACAGTCACAGATCCAGAGTAGTCTCAGGTGCAGACCAGAATCACCAGGTCCAGGTGTTGTGCAGGTGGCAACCACACTCACCAGGTACCGTTGAGGCCCTGATGGGGACCAGAGTCACGAGGAACATGAGAAGCTAGAAACACTGCAGCCACCAGGTCCACATCATGTCCATGTGGGAACGAGAATCACCAGATACAGGTGAGGACCAGGTGGGGATCCGACTCACCATGTCCAGGTGAGACCCAAGTGGGAACCAGTGTCACCATGTCCAGGTGTGGCCCAGGTGAAGACCAGAGTTAATAGGTCCGGCAGGGTCACTGTTAGTGAACAGTGCAACCATATCCTGATGCTACCCTGGTGGGTACCAGAGTCACCAGGTCCTGGTGAGGCCCAGGTGAGACCAGAGACATGAGGTCCAGGTGAGGTCCCGATGGGAACCACAGTCACCAGGTCTGGTGAGGCCACGCTTTGGATCAGAGTCACCAGTTACTGGTGAGGCCCAGGTGGAGCCAGAGTCACCTGGTCAGAAGAGGCCAAAGTCTGGACCAGAGTTACCAGGATCAGGTCAGTCCCAGTGGTGAATAGAGTAACCATGTCCAGATGATGCGCAGGTAGAACCAGAGTCACCAGGTCCAGATGAGGAGCAGGTGGGGAGCATATTCACTAGGTCTCGGTGAGGCCCAGATGAGGACCAGAATACCCAGATCTAGTTGAGGCCTAGGGGGGTACCACAATCACCTGGTCCAGGTGACATCCAAATGGGGACCAGAGGCACCAGGTCAGGGTGAGGCCCAGAGTGGTTCCAGAACCATCATGTCCAGGTTAGGCTCAGGCGTGGAACAGAGTCTCCAAGTACCAATGATGCCCATGTGAGGACCAGAGTCACCAGGTATTGGTGACACGCAATAGGATCAGAGTCACCAGGTCCAGGTGAGGCTAAGAAAGAGTCCACAGCAATCAGGTCCAGGTGCGGAACAAAGTCACGAGGACTGGGTGAGGCCCAGATGGGGACCAGATTCACCAGGTCCATGTGATTCCCAGGTGGTGACCAGAAATACCAGTTCTGGGTGAGCACCAGGTAAGGACGAGATTCACCAGGTCCAAGTGAGACCCATGTGGGGACCTGTGTCACATTGCATGTGTGCGGCCCAGGTTGCCACCCCACTCACCAGGTCCAGGTCAGGCCAAACTGCAGGCCAAGCAGAGGAACCATGTCTTGATGATGCCCAGGTAGACATCAGAGTTACCAGGTCCAGGTGAGGCCAACCTGCAGGCCATGCAGTGGAACCATGTCCCGATGATGCCCAGGTAGGGAACAGAGTCACCAGGTCCAAATGAGGCCCAGAAGGAGCAAATTCACTTGGTCCATGTGAAGCCCAGTTCAGGACCAGAGTCACCAGATCTGCTTGATGCCTAGAGGGGTACCAGAATCACCTGGTCCAGGTAACATCCACATGGGGACCAGAGTCACCAGGTCACGAAGAGGCCCAGAGAGGTTCCAGAGTCATCATGTCCAGGTGAGGCTCAGGTGAGGAATAGAGTCACCATGTACCAATGATGCCCAGGTGAGGACCAGAGTCACGAGATCTGGGTGACGCGCAGATAGGTTCAGACACCAGTTCCAGGTGAGGCCAAGAAAGTGTCCACAACAATCAGGTCCAGTGGGGAACAAAGTCACCAGGACTGGGTGAGGCCCAGATGGGGACCAGATGCACCAGCTCCAGGTGAGAACTAGGTGGTGACCAGAGTCCCCGGGTCTGGGATAGGACCAGATAAAGACCAGATTCACCAGGTCCAAGAGGCCCACGTGGGGACCTGAGTCACCAGGTACGGGTTAGGCCCAGGTGGCAACCGCACTCACCAGGTCCAGGTGAGGCCCAACCTGCAGGCCAGAGTCACCAGATCCATGTGAGGTCCATGTTGGAAAGAGAGTCACCAGGTCCAAGAGAGGTCCAGGTGGGGATCAGAGTCACCAAATTCAGGTGAAGTCCAGATGGGGACCAGAGTCACCAGATCCAGGTGAAGCCCAGGTGGGGACCAGAGTCACTAGGTCCAGATGAGGCCCAGGTGAGGACCAGAGTTACCAAGGTACACATGAGGCCCCGGAGGGGAACAGAGGCCACAGGTCCATGTGAGGCCGGCTTGGGGACCATGGTCAACAGGTCTACTTGAGGCCCTGGTGTGGAACACAGTAAGCAGGTCCAGGTGAGTCCCCGGTGGTGACAAGTGTCACCACGTCCAGGTGAGTCCCAGGTGGGACCAGGATCACCGGTCGAGGGGAGGCCCTTGAAAGAAGCAGAGTCAACAGGTCGAAGTCAAGCGCAGGTGGAAACCAGGGTCAGCAGGTCCAAGTCAGGCCAAAGTGGGGTTCACAGTCATTAGGGTACTGTGAGACCAGAGGGGGACCAGAGTCACTGGTCCAGGTGAGGTCCATTTGTGGAACACAATCACCGGGCCCCAATTTTGCCCAGTTGAGGACCATGATCAACAGGGCCAGGTGAGGCCCAGATGGGGACTGGAGTCCCAAATCCAGGTTAAGCCCAGTTGGGGACCACATTCACCAATCCAGGGTAGTCTCAGGTGCAGACCAGAATCACCAGGTCCAGGTGTTGTGCAGGTGGCAACCACACTCACAGGGTACCGTTGAGGCCCTGGTGGGGACCAGAGTCACGAGGTACATGAGAAAGCTAGAAACACTGCAGCCACCAGGTCCACATGATGTCTATGTGGGAACGAGAATCACCAGTTACAGGTGAGTACCAGGTGGGGATCCCACACAGCATGTCCAGGTGAGACCCAAGTGGGAACCAGTGTCACCTTGTCCAGGTGTGGCCCAGGTGAAGACCAGAGTTAATAGGTCCAGCAGGGTCACTGTTAGTGAACAGTGCAACCATATCCTGATGGTACCTGTTGGGTACCAGAGTCACCAGGTCCTAGTGATGCCCAGGTGCGACCAAAGACATGAGGTCCAGGTGAGGGTCCGATGGGAACCACAGTCACCAGGTCTGGTGAGGCCACGCTTTGGATCAGAGTCACCAGTTTACTGGTGAGGCCCAGGTGGAGCCAGAGTCACCTGGTCAGAAGAGGCCAAAGTCTGGACCAGAGTTACCAGGATCAGGTCAGTCCCAGGGGTGAATAGAGTAACCATTGTACCGATGATGCCCAGGTAAAACCAGAGTCACCAGGTCCAGATGAGGAGCAGGTGGGGAGCATATTCAACTAGGTCTCGGTGAGGCCCAGATGAGGACCAGAATACCCAGGTCTAGTTGAGGCCTAGAGGGGGTACCACAATCACCTGGTCCAGGTGACATCCAAATGGGGACCAGAGGCACCAGGTCAGGGTGAGGCCCAGAAGTGGTTCCAGAGCCATCATGTCCAGGTTAGGCTCAGGCGTGGAACAGAGTCTCCAAGTACCAATGATGCCCATGTGAGGACCAGAGTCACCAGGTATTGGTGACACGCAATAGGATCAGAGTCACCAGGTCCAGGTGAGGCTAAGAAAGAGTCCACAGCAATCAGGTCCAGGTGCGGAACAAAGTCACGAGGACTGGGTGAGGCCCCAGATGGGGACCAGATTCACCAGGTCCATGTGATTCCCAGGTGGTGACCAGAAATACCAGTTCCGGGTGAGCACCAGGTTAAGGACGAGATTCACCAGGTCCAAGTGAGACCCATGTGGGGACCTGTGTCACATTGCATTGTGCGGCCCAGGTTGCCACCCCACTCACCAGGTCCAGGTCAGGCCAAACTGCAGGCCAAGCAGAGGAACCATGTCTTGATGATGCCCAGGTAGACATCAGAGTTACAGGTCCAGGGTGAGGCCAACCTGCAGGCCATTGCAGTGGAACCATGTCCCGATGATGCCCAGTAGGGAACAGAGTCACCAGGTCCAAATGAGGCCCAGAAGGAGCCAAATTCACTTGGTCCATTGAAGCCCAGTTCAGGACCGAGTCACCAGATCTGCTTGATGCCTAGAGGGGTACCAGAATCACCTGGTCCAGGTAACCATCCACATGGGGACCAGAGTCACCAGGTCACGAAGAGGCCCAGAGAGGTTCCAGAGTCATCATGTCCAGGTGAGGCTCAGGTGAGGAATAGAGTCACCATGTACCAATGATGCCCAGGTGAGGACCAGAGTCACGAGATCTGGGTGACGCGCAGATAGGTTCAGACACCAGTTCCAGGTGAGGCCAAGAAAGTGTCCACAACAATCAGGTCCAGGTGGGGAACAAAGTCACCAGGACTGGGTGAGGCCCAGATGGGACCAGATGCACCAGCTCCAGGTGAGAACTAGGTGGGACCAGAGTCCCCGGGTCTGGGTAGGACCAGATAAAGACCAGATTCACCAGGTCCAAGAGGCCCACGTGGGGACCTGAGTCACCAGGTACGGGTTAGGCCCAGGTGGCAACCGCACTCACCAGGTCCAGGTGAGGCCAACCTGCAGGCCAGAGTCACCAGATCCATGTGAGGTCCATGTTGGAAAGAGAGTCACCAGGTCCAAGAGAGGTCCAGGTGGGGACCAGAGTCACCAAATTCAGGTGAAGTCCAGATGGGACCAGAGTCACAGATCCAGGTGAAGCCCAGGTGGGGACCAGAGTCACTAGGTCCAGATGAGGCCCAGGTGAGGACCAGAGTTACCAGGTACACATGAGGCCCCGGAGGGGAACAGAGGCCACAGGTCCATGTGAGGCCGGCTTGGGGACCATGGTCAACAGGTCTACTTGAGGCCCTGGTGTGGAACACAGTAAGCAGGTCCAGGTGAGTCCCCGGTGGTGACAAGTGTCACCACGTCCAGGTGAGTCCCAGGTGGGGACCAGGATCACCAGGTCGAGGGGAGGCCCTTGAAAGAAGCAGAGTCAACAGGTCGAAGTCAAGCAGCAGGTGGAAACCAGGGTCAGCAGGTCCAAGTCAGGCCAAATTGGGGTTCACAGTCATTAGGGTACTGTGAGACCCAGAGGGGGACCAGAGTCACCTGGTCAGGTGAGGTCCATTTGTGGAACACATCACCGGGCCCAATTTTGCCGAGTTGAGGACCATGATCAACAGGGCCAGGTGAGGCCCAGATGGGACCAGAGCCCCAATCCTGGTGAAGACAGTGGGGGACCACAGTCACAGATCCGTAGTATCAGGTGCAGACCAGAATCACCAGGTCCAGGTGTTGTGCAGGTGGCAACCACACTCACCGGTATCGTGAGGCCCTGATGGGGACCAGAGTCACGAGGAACATGAGAAGCTAGATAGAAAACACTGCAGCCACCAGGTCCACATCAGTCCATGTGGGAACGAGAATCACCAGATACAGGTGAGACCAGGTGGGGATCCGACTCACCATGTCCAGGGTGAAGACCCAAGTGGGAACCAGTGTCACCATGTCCAGGTGTGGCCCAGGTGAAGACCAGAGTTAATAGGTCTGGCAGGGTCACTGTTAGTGACCAGTGCAACCATATCCTGATGCTACCCTGGTGGGTACCAGAGTCACCAGGTCTGGTGGCCCAGGTGAGACCAGAGACATGAGGTCCAGGTGAGAGGTCCCGATGGGAACCACAGTCACAGGTCTGGTGAGGCCACGCTTTGGATCAGAGTCACCAGTTACTGGTGAGGCCCAGGTGGAGCCAGAGTCACCTGGTCAGAAGAGGCCAAAGTGGACCAGAGTTACCTAGGATCAGTTCAGTCCCAGTGGTGAATAGAGTAACCATGTACCGATGATGCCAGGTAGAACCAGAGTCACCAGGTCCAGATGAGGAGCAGGTGGGGAGCATATTCACTAGGTCTCGGTGAGGCCCAGATGAGGACCAGAATACCCAGGTCTAGTTGAGGCCTAGAGGGTACCAATTCACCTGGTCAGGTGACATCCAGATGGGGACCAGAGTCACCATCAGGGTGAGGCCCAGGTGGTCCAGAGTCATCATGTCCAGGTTAGGCTCAGGCTAGAACAGAGATCCAGTACCAATGTCCACAGGTGAGGACCAGAGTGACCAGTATTGTGAGGCCGCAGTTAGGATCAGAGTCACCAGTCCAGGTGAGGCCAAGAAGGAGCCACAGAAATCAGGTCCAGGTGGGGAACAAAGTCACGAGGACTGGGTGAGGCCCAGATGGGGACCAGATTCACAGGTCCAGTGATTCCCAGGTGGTGACCAGATTACCAGTTCGGGTGATCACAAGGTAAGGACCAGATTCACCGGTCCAAGTGAGGCCCACGTGGGGACCTGTGTCACCAGCATGGGAGAGGCCCAGGTGGCAACCCGACTCTCCAGGTCCAGGTGAGGCCAAACTGCAGGCCATGCAGAGGAACCATGTCCCAATGATGCCCAGGTAGTAGACATCAGAGTTACCAGGTCCAGGTGAGGCCAACTGCAGGCCATGCAGTGGAACCAGTGCGATGATGCCCAGGTAGGGACCAGAGTCACCAGGTCCAAATGAGGCCCAGAAGGAGCATATTCACTAGGTCCAGTGAGGCCCAGTTGGGGACCACTGTCACCAGATCTGTTGAGGATAAAGGGTACCAGACATCACCTGGTCCAGGTGGTAACATCCAATGGGGACCAGAGTCACAGGTCACGAAGAGGCCCAGAGTGGTTCCAGAGTCATCATG
>NW_023329944.1:0-28273 GCF_011100685.1 Canis lupus familiaris | reverse complement strand
CAATTTGATTCTTTTCGTTCGATTCTCTTCTTTTCTAATCTATTCGATTCACTTGTTTTTTATTCGATTCGATTCAATTCTTTTCATTCCAATTTGATTCGAATCGACTCTTTTCGATCCAATTCCATCGGTTTGATTCTATTTGTTTCGATTTGATTCTTTTGGATTTCATTAGAAGATGATTCTTTTCGATTCGATTCGATATTTCATTCAATTCGATTCGATTCGGCTCTTTTCAAATCGTTCGTTTCGATTCGATTCTTTGCTATTCGATTTGATTCTTTTCGTTTCAATTTGATTCTTTTCGATTCGATTCAATTCGATTCAATCTTTTCAGATCGATTCGATTCTTTTCAATTTGATACGATTCGATTCTTTCGATTTGATTCGACTCAATGCTTTTCGATTCAATTCGTTTTCTTTACGTTTCGAGTCGATTCCTTTCGATTCGATTCTTTTATAATCTATTCAATTCATTTCTTTTCGATTCGATTCAATACAATTGGATTCTTTTCGATTCGATTCCTTACCATTAGATTCTTCTCTATTTGATTCAATCGATTCTTTCGATTCAATAGATTCGATTCTTTATGCTTTGATTCGATTCGATTCTTTTAATTTCGATTCGATTTTTTTTCGATTTGATTCTTTCGATTCGATTCGATTCTTTTCACTTCGGTTCGTTTCTTTCAATTCGATTCGAATCTTTTCGATTCTATTGGATTTGATTCAATCTTATCGATTTTATTCGATCAATTCTTTCTATTCAACTCGATTCTTTCGATTCGATTCGATTCGACAGTTTTCGTTTCGATTCGATTCTTTTCCGATTCGATTTGATTCTTTTCATTTCGATTAGATTCTCTCGATTCGATTCTTTTCGTTTCGATTAGATTCTTTTCGATTCGATTCGATTCAATTCTTTTCACTTCGACTCGATTCTACTCGGTTCATCTCGAATCGATTCGATTCTTTTTGATTGATCTATTCGATTCTTTTTCGATTCAGTTCGATTCAATTCGATTCTTTTCTATTTGATTCGATTCTTTTCCACTCGATGTGATTGATTCGTTTTGGTTTTTTTTTTCGATTTGTTTCAATTCGAATCTATTCGATTCTTTTCGTTTCAATTCGATTCGATTCTTTTTGATTCAATTCCATCGATTAGAATAGATTCGATTCTTTTCGATTCGATACGATTCGATTCTTTTCGATGCGAATCAATTCGATTCGATTCTTTTTATTATTCGATTCGCTTCGATTCTTTTAGATTTGATTCGATACGATTCTTTTATTCGATTCTTTTCGATTCGATTCGATTCTTTTCGATTCGATTCGATTCGATTCTTTTCAATTTGATTCGTTTCGATTTGAATCTTTTTGTTTTGATTTGATTTTCTACATTCGATTCTTTGGATTCGATTCTTTTGATTTGATTAGATTCGATTCATTTCAGATTCATTCAATTCAACAATTCAATATTTCGATTCGTTGCAATCTGATTCGATTTTTCGAATCGATTTGATTCGATTCGATTATTTCGATTCGACTCGATTTGATTCGATTCGATTATCGATTCAATTCAATTCCAATTATTCTCAATTCGATTCGATTATTTTTATTCAATTCTATTATTTTCGATTCGATGCGATTCGATTCGATTCTTTTCGATTCAATCAATTCGATTGTTCTTTTCAATTCGATTCGATTCTTTTCGATTTGATTGCATTCGATTCAATTGTTTTCGATTCGATTCGATTCTTTTCATTACTTTCAATTCAATTCGATTCTTTTCGATTCGATTTGATTCTTCGGTTCGATTCGATTCTTTTCGATTCGATTCGATTCGACACTTTTCGTTTCGATTCGATTCTTTCGATTCGATTGATTCTTTTCGTTGATTAGATTCTCTTTGATTCGATTCTTTTTGATTCCATTTGATTTGATTCTTCTCCATTCGATTCGATTCAATTCTTTTCGAATCGATTCGATAAGATTCTTTTCATTCGATTCAATTCTGTTCGATTCTATTCTATTTGATTCGGTTCAATTCGATTATTTTCAATTCGATTCTATTCGATTCTTTTCATTTTGATTCGATTCTTTTCGATTCAATTCTTTTCGACTTGGCTTGATTCGATCATTTGGATTCGATTTGTTACATCACGATTCAATTCTTTTCGATTCTGTTCGATTCGATTCTTTCGATTCAGTTCGTTTCGATTCTTTTTGATTCGATTCGATTCTTTTCCATTCGATGATTCGATTAGTTTCGATGTTTTCGAATCGTTTCAATTCGATTCAAATTCTTTTCTATTCGATTGATTCTTTGCTATCTATTCGATTCTTTTCGATTCGATTCGATTCGATTCGTTTCGATTCCATCTTTTTGATTCGACACGATTCGATTCGAATCTTTTCGATTCGATTCAACTCAACTCAGTTCTTTTCGATTCGATTTTTTCGATTCGATTCTTTTCAATTCGATTCAAATCGATTCATTCCAATTCAATTCTTTCCGATTCGATTCGATTCTTTTCGATTCGATTCGATTCTTTTAATTCGATTCGAGTCTTTTCAATTCGATTCAATTCGATTCTTTTCAATTCAATTCTTTTCGATTCGATTCTTTTCGATTCGATTCGATTTGATTCTTTTCGAATTGATTCATTTCGATTCGATCTTTTTGATTGATACGATTCTTGTCGATTCCATTAAATTTGATTCGATTCCTTTCAATTCAATTAGATTGTTTTCGAGTCGATTCCAATCAATTCGATTCTTTTCTATTCGATTCGATTCTTTTCATTTGATTTGATTCTTTTCGATACGATTCGATTCGATTCCATTTGATTTTTTTCGATTTGATTCGATACGATTCTCTTCATTTCGATTCAAATCGATTCTTTTCGATTCTATTCGTTTCGATTCGATTCGATTCCTTTTCTTTAGATTCGATTCTTTGCGATTCGATCCTTTTTGATTCGATTCGATTCTTTTCGATCTTTTCGATGAGTCTTTTCGATTCGAATCGATTCGATTCTTTTTGATTTGAATCAATTCTTTTTGATTCAATTCTTTTCCATTCGATTCGATTCTTTTCGATTCGATTCTTTTCGATTCGATATTACTCGATTTGATTGTTTTGATTTGATTCGAATCTTTTCTATTCTATTCATTTCAATTCTTTTCGATTCGATTTGATACGATTAGATTTTTTTCGATTGGATTCGATTCAGTACGTCGATTCTTTTCGATTCTATTCAGTTAGATTCTTTTCAATTCGGTTTGATTCTTTTGTTTCGGTTGATTCTTTTTGATTCAATTCTTTTTGATTCGATTCAATTCTTTTCATTCAATTTGATTCGATTCGATTCTTTCGTTTCAAATCGATTCATTTCGATTTGATTCTTTTCTATTCGATTCGATTCTCTTCGATTCAATTCAATTCGATTCGATTCTCTTCGATTTAATTCAATTCGATTCTTTCGATTCGATTCCATTCGATTCTTTTCGATTCAATTCAATTCGATTCTTTTTGTTTCAATTCGATTCTGTTTGATTCTATTCTTTTCCATTCGATTCGAGTCTTTTCTCTTTGATTCGATTCTTTTCGATTCGATTCCTTTCGATTCAATTTGATTCTTTTCGTTTCGATTCTCTTCTTTTCTATTCTATTCGATTCACTTGTTTTTTATTCGATTCGATTCAATTCTTTTCATTCCAATTTGATTCGAATCGACTCTTTTCGATTCAATTCCATTCGGTTTGATTCTATTTGTTTCGATTTGATTCTTTTGGATTTCATTAGATTAGATTCTTTTCGATTCGATTCGAATATTTCATTCAATTCGATTCGATTCGGCTCTTTTCAAATCGATTCGTTTCGATTCGATTCTTTGCTATTCGATTTGATTCTTTTCGTTTCAATTTGATTCTTTTCGATTCGATTCAATTCGATTCAATTCTTTTCAGATCGATTCGATTCTTTTCAATTTGATACGATTCGATTCTTTTCGATTTGATTCGACTCAATGCTTTTCGATTCAATTCGTTTTCTTTCGTTTCGAGTCGATTCCTTTCGATTCGATTCTTTTATAATCTATTCAATTCATTTCTTTTCGATTCGATTCAATACAATTGGATTCTTTTCGATTCGATTCCTTACCATTAGATTCTTCTCTATTTGATTCAATCGATTCTTTCGATTCAATTAGATTCGATTCTTTATGCTTTGATTCGATTCGATTCTTTTAATTTCGATTCGATTTTTTTTTTCGATTTGATTCTTTCGATTCGATTCGATTCTTTTCACTTCGGTTCGTTTCTTTTCAATTCGATTCGAATCTTTTCGATTCTATTGGATTTGATTCAAATCTTATCGATTTTATTCGATTCAATTCTTTTCTATTCACTCGATTCTTTTCGATTCGATTCGATTCGACAGTTTTCGTTTCGATTCGATTCTTTTCGATTCGATTTGATTCTTTTCATTTCGATTAGATTCTCTTCGATTCGATTCTTTTCGTTTCGATTAGATTCTTTTCGATTCGATTCGATTCAATTCTTTTCACTTCACTCGATCTCTACTCGGTTCATCTCGAATCGATTCGATTCTTTTTGATTTGATCTATTCGATTCTTTTCGATTCAGTTCGATTCAATTCGATTCTTTTCTATTTGATTCGATTCTTTTCCACTCGATGTGATTTGATTCGTTTTGGTTTTTTTCGATTTGTTTCAATTCGAATCTATTCGATTCTTTTCGTTTCAATTCGATTCGATTCTTTTTGATTCAATTCCATTCGATTAGAATAGATTCGATTCTTTTCGATTCGATACGATTCGATTCTTTTCGATGCGAATCAATTCGATTCGATTCTTTTTGATTCGATTCGATTCGATTCTTTTAGATTTGATTCGATACGATTCTTTTCTATTCGATTCTTTTCGATTCGATTCGATTCTTTTCGATTCGATTCGATTCGATTCTTTTCAATTTGATTCGTTTCGATTTGAATCTTTTTGTTTTGATTATTTTCTACAATTCGATTCTTTGGATTCGATTCTTTTTGATTTGATTAGATTCGATTCATTTCAATTCAAATCAATTCAATATGATTCGATTCGTTGCAATCTGATTCGATTTTTTCGAATCGATTTGATTCGATTCGATTAGTTTCGATTCGACTCGATTTGATTCGATTCGATTATCGATTCAATTCAATTCCAATTATTCTCAATTCGATTCGATTATTTTTATTCAATTCTATTATTTTCGATTCGATGCGATTCGATTCGATTCTTTTCGATTCAATCAATTCGATTTGATTCTTTTCAATTCGATTCGATTCTTTTCGATTTGATTGCATTCGATTCAATTGTTTTCGATTCGATTCGATTCTTTATTCATTACGATTCAATTCAATTCGATTCTTTTCGATGCGATTTGATTCTTTTCGGTTCGATTCGATTCTTTTCGATTCGATTCGATTCGACACTTTTCGTTTCGATTCGATTCTTTTCGATTCGATTGATTCTTTTCGTTTCGATTAGATTCTCTTTGATTCGATTCTTTTCGATTCCATTTGATTTGATTCTTCTCCATTCGATTCGATTCAATTCTTTTCGAATCGATTCGTATAAGATTCTTTCATTCGATTCAATTCTGTTCGATTCTATTCTATTTGATTCGTTCAATTCGATTATTTTCAATTCGATTCTATTCGATTCTTTTCATTTGATTCGATTCTTTTCGATTCAATTCTTTTCGACTTGGCTTGATTCGATCATTTGATTCGATTTGTTACATCACGATTCAATTCTTTTGATTCTGTTCGATTCGATTCTTTCGATTCAGTTCGTTTCGATTCTTTTTGATTCGATTCGATCTTTTCCATTCGATGATTCGATTAGTTTCGATGTTTTCGAATCGTTTCAATTCGATTCAAATTCTTTTCTATTCGATGATTCTTGCTATCTATTCGATTCTTTTCATTCGATTCGATTCGTTTCGATTCCATCTTTTTGATTCGACACGATTCGATTCGAATCTTTTCGATTCGATTCAACTCAACTCAGTTCTTTTCGATTCGATTTTTTCGATTCGATTCTTTTCAATTCGATTCAAATCGATTCATTCCAATTCAATTCTTTCCGATTCGATTCGATTCTTTCGATTCGATTCGATTCTTTTAATTCGATTCGAGTCTTTCAATTCGATTCAATTCGATTCTTTTCAATTCATTCTTTTCGATTCGATTCTTTTCGATTCGATTCGATTGATTCTTTTCGAATTGATTCATTTCGATTCGATCTTTTTGATTTGATACGATTCTTGTCGATTCCATTAAATTTGATTCGATTCCTTTCAATTCAATTAGATTGTTTTCGAGTCGATTCCAATCAATTCGATTCTTTTCTATTCGATTCGATTCTTTCATTTGATTGATTCTTTTCGATACGATTCGATTCGATTCCATTTGATTTTTTTCGATTTGATTCGATACGATTCTCTTCATTTCGATTCAAATCGATTCTTTTCGATTCTATTCGTTTCGATTCGATTCGATTCCTTTTCTTTAGATTCGATTCTTTGCGATTCGATCCTTTGATTCGATTCGATTCTTTTCGATCTTTCGATTCGAGTCTTTCGATTCGAATCGATTCGATTCTTTTTGATTTGAATCAATTCTTTTGATTCAATTCATTCTTTTCCATTCGATTCGATTCTTTCGATTCGATTCTTTTCGATTCGATATTACTCGATTGATTGTTTTTGATTTGATTCGAATCTTTCTATTCTATTCATTTCAATTCTTTTCGATTCGATTTGATACGATTAGATTTTTTCGATTGGATTCGATTCAGTACGTCGATTCTTTTCGATTCTATTCAGTTAGATTCTTTTCAATTCGGTTTGATTCTTTTTGTTCGGTTTGATTCTTTTGATTCAATTCTTTTTGATTCGATCAATTCTTTTCATTCAATTTGATTCGATTCGATTCTTTTCGTTTCAAATCGATTTTCGATTGATTCTTTTCTATTCGATTCGATTCTCTCGATTCAATTCAATTCGATTCGATTCTCTTCGATTTAATTCAATTCGATTCTTTCGATTCGATTCCATTCGATTCTTTTCGATTCAATTCAATTCGATTCTTTTTGTTTCAATTCGATTCTGTTTGATTCTATTCTTTCCATTCGATTCGAGTCTTTTCTCTTTGATTCGATTCTTTTCGATTCGATTCCTTTCGATTCAATTTGATTCTTTTCGTTTCGATTCTCTTCTATTCTATTCGATTCACTTGTTTTTTATTCGATTCGATTCAATTCTTTTCATTTCAATTTGATTCGAATCGATTCTTTTCGATTCAATTCCATTCGGTTTGATTCTATTTGTTTCGATTGATTCTTTTGGATTTCATTAGATTAGATTCTTTTCGATTCGATTCGAATATTTCATTCAATTCGATTCGATTCGGCTCTTTTCAAATCGATTCGTTTCGATTCGATTCTTTGCTATTCGATTTGATTCTTTTCGTTTCAATTTGATTTTTCGATTCGATTCAATTCGATTCAATTCTTTTCAGATCGATTCGATTCTTTTCAATTTGATACGATTCGATTCTTTTCGATTTGATTCGACTCAATGCTTTTCGATTCAATTCGTTTTCTTTACGTTTCGAGTCGATTCCTTCGATTCGATTCTTTTATAATCTATTCAATTCATTTCTTTTCGATTCGATTCAATACAATTGGATTCTTTTCGATTCGATTCCTTACCATTAGATTCTTCTCTATTTGATTCAATCGATTCTTTCGATTCAATTAGATTCGATTCTTTATGCTTTGATTCGATTCGATTCTTTAATTTCGATTCGATTTTTTTTCGATTTGATTCTTTCGATTCGATTCGATTCTTTTCACTTCGGTTTCGTTCTTTTCAATTCGATTCGAATCTTTTCGATTCTATTGGATTTGATTCAAATCTTATCGATTTTATTCGATTCAATTCTTTTCTATTCAACTCGATTCTTTCGATTCGATTCGATTCGACAGTTTTCGTTTCGATTCGATTCTTTTCGATTCGATTGATTCTTTTCATTTCGATTAGATTCTCTTCGATTCGATTCTTTTCGTTTCGATTAGATTCTTTTCGATTCGATTCGATTCAATTCTTTTCACTTCGACTCGATTCTACTCGGTTCATCTCGAATCGATTCGATTCTTTTTGATTTGATCTATTCGATTCTTTTCGATCAGTTCGATTCAATTCGATTCTTTTCTATTTGATTCGATTCTTTCCACTCGATGTGATTTGATTCGTTTTGGTTTTTTTCGATTTGTTTCAATTCGAATCTATTCGATTCTTTTCGTTTCATTCGATTCGATTCTTTTTGATTCAATTCCATTCGATTAGAATAGATTCGATTCTTTTCGATTCGATACGATTCGATTCTTTCGATGCGAATCAATTCGATTCGATTCTTTTTGATTCGATTCGATTCGATTCTTTTAGATTTGATTCGATACGATTCTTTTCTATTCGATTCTTTTCGATTTGATTCGATTCTTTTCGATTCGATTCGATTCGATTCTTTTCAATTTGATTCGTTTCGATTTGATCTTTGTTTTGATTTGATTTTCTACAATTCGATTCTTTGGATTCGATTCTTTTTGATTTGATTAGATTCGATTCATTTCAATTCAAATCAATTCATATATTCGATTCGTTGCAATCTGATTCGATTTTTTCGAATCGATTTGATTCGATTCGATTAGTTTCGATTCGACTCGATTTGATTCGATTCGATTATCGATTCAATTCAATTCCAATTATTCTCAATTCGATTCGATTATTTTTATTCATTCTATTATTTTCGATTCGATGCGATTCGATTCGATTCTTTTCGATTCAATCAATTCGATTTGATTCTTTTCAATTCGATTCGATTCTTTTCGATTTGATTGCATTCGATTCAATTGTTTTCGATTCGATTCGATTCTTTTCATTACGATTCAATTCAATTCGATTCTTTTCGATTCGATTTGATTTTTTCGGTTCGATTCGATTCTTTTCGATTCGATTCGATTCGACACTTTTCGTTTCGATTCGATTCTTTTCGATTCGATTGATTCTTTTCGTTCGATTAGATTCTCTTTGATTCGATTCTTTTCGATTCCATTTGATTTGATTCTTCTCCATTCGATTCGATTCAATTCTTTTCGAATCGATTCGATAAGATTTTTCATTCGATTCATTCTGTTCGATTCTATTCTATTTCATTTCAATTCGATTATTTTCAATTCGATTCTATTCGATTCTTTTCATTTTGATTCGATTCTTTTCGATTCAATTCTTTTCGACTTGGCTTGATTCGATCATTTGGATTCGATTTGTTACATCACGATTCAATTCTTTTCGATTCTGTTCGATTCGATTCTTTCGATTCAGTTCGTTTCGATTCTTTTTGATTCGATTCGATTCTTTTCCATTCGATGATTCGATTAGTTTCGATTTTTTCGAATCGTTCAATTCGATTCAAATTCTTTTCTATTCGATTTGATTCTTTGCTATCTATTCGATTCTTTTCGATTCGATTCGATTCGATTCGATTCCATCTTTTTGATTCGACACGATTCGATTCGAATCTTTTCGATTCGATTCAACTCAACTCAGTTCTTTTCGATTCGATTTTTTCGATTCGATTCTTTTCAATTCGATTCAAATCGATTCATTCCAATTCAATTCTTTCCGATTCGATTCGATTCTTTTCGATTCGATTCGATTCTTTTAATTCGATTCGAGTCTTTTCAATTCGATTCAATTCGATTCTTTTCAATTCAATTCTTTTCGATTCGATTCTTTTCGATTCGATTCGATTTGATTCTTTTCGAATTGATTCATTTCGATTCGATCTTTTTGATTTGATACATTCTTGTCGATTCCATTAAATTTGATTCGATTCCTTTCAATTCAATTAGATTGTTTCGAGTCGATTCCAATCAATTCGATTCTTTCTATTCGATTCGATTCTTTTCATTTGATTTGATCTTTCGATACGATTCGATTCGATTCCATTTGATTTTTTTTCGATTTGATTCGATACGATTCTCTTCATTTCGATTCAAATCGATTCTTTCGATTCTATTCGTTTCGATTCGATTCGATTCTTTTCTTTAGATTCGATTCTTTGCGATTCGATCCTTTTGATTCGATTCGATTCTTTTCGATCGATTTTCGATTCGAGTTTTCGATTCGAATCGATTCGATTCTTTTTTGATTTGAATCAATTCTTTTTGATTCAATTCAATTCTTTTCCATTCGATTCGATTCTTTTCGATTCGATTCTTTCGATTCGATTTACTCGATTTGATGTTTTTTGATTTGATTCGAATCTTTTCTATTCTATTCATTTCAATTCTTTTCGATTCGATTTGATACGATTAGATTTTTTCGATTGGATTCGATTCAGTACGTCGATTCTTTTCGATTCTATTCAGTTAGATTCTTTTCAATTCGGTTTGATTCTTTTGTTTCGGTTTGATTCTTTTTGATTCAATTCTTTTTGATTCGATTCAATTCTTTTCATTCAATTTGATTCGATTCGATTCCGTTTCAAATCGATTCATTTCGATTTGATTCTTTTCTATTCGATTCGATTCTCTTCGATTCAATTCAATTCGATTCGATTCTCTTCGATTTAATTCAATTCGATTCTTTTCGATTCGATTCCATTCGATCTTTTCGATTCAATTCAATTCGATCTTTTGTTTCAATTCGATTCTGTTTGATTCTATTCTTTTCCATTCGATTCGAGTCTTTTCTCTTTGATTCGATTCTTTTCGATTCGATTCCTTTCGATTCAATTTGATTCTTTTCGTTTCGATTCTCTTCTTTTCTATTCTATTCGATTCACTTGTTTTTTTATTCGATTCGATTCAATTCTTTTCATTCCAATTTGATTCGAATCGACTCTTTTCGATTCAATTCCATTCGGTTTGATTCTATTTGTTTCGATTTGATTCTTTTGGATTTCATTGATTTGATTCTTTTCGATTCGATTCGAATATTTCATTCAATTCGATTCGATTCGGCTCTTTTCAAATCGATTCGTTTCGATTCGATTCTTTGCTATTCGATTTGATTCTTTCGTTTCAATTTGATTCTTTCGATTCGATTCAATTCGATTCAATTCTTTTCAGATCGATTCGATTCTTTTCATTTGATACGATTCGATTCTTTTCGATTTGATTCGACTCAATGCTTTTCGATTCAATTCGTTTCTTACGTTTCGAGTCGATTCCTTTCGATTCGATTCTTTTATAATCTATTCAATTCATTTCTTTTCGATTCGATTCAATACAATTGGATTCTTTTCGATTCGATTCCTTACCATTAGATTCTTCTCTATTGATTCAATCGATTCTTCGATTCAATTAGATTCGATTCTTTATGCTTTGATCGATTCGATTCTTTAATTTCGATTCGATTTTTTTTTCGATTTGATTCTTTCGATTCGATTCGATTCTTTTCACTTCGGTTCGTTTTTTTTCAATTCGATTCGATCTTTTCGATTCTATTGGATTTGATTCAAATCTTATCGATTTTATCGATTCAATTCTTTTCTATTCACTCGATTCTTTTCGATTCGATTCGATTCGACAGTTTTCGTTTCGATTCGATTCTTTCGATTCGATTTGATTCTTTTCATTTCGATTAGATTCTCTTCGATTCGATCTTTTCGTTTCGATTAGATTCTTTTCGATTCGATTCGATTCAATTCTTTTCACTTCGACTCGATTCTACTCGGTTCATCTCGAATCGATTCGATTCTTTTTGATTTGATCTATTCGATTCTTTTCGATTCAGTTCGATTCAATTCGATCTTTTCTATTTGATTCGATTCTTTTCCACTCGATGTGATTTGATTCGTTTTGGTTTTTTCGATTGTTTCAATTCGAATCTATTCGATTCTTTTCGTTTCAATTCGATTCGATTCTTTTTGATTCAATTCCATTCGATTAGAATAGATTCGATTCTTTTCGATTCGATACGATTCGATTCTTTTCGATGCGAATCAATTCGATTCGATTCTTTTTGATTCGATTCGATTCGATTCTTTTAGATTTGATTCGATACGATTCTTTTCTATTCGATTCTTTTCGATTTGATTCGATTCTTTTCGATTCGATTCGATTCGATTCTTTTCAATTTGATTCGTTTCGATTTGAATCTTTTTGTTTTGATTTGATTTTCTACAATTCGATTCTTTGGATTCGATTCTTTTTGATTTGATTAGATTCGATTCATTTCAATTCAAATCAATTCAATATGATTCGATTCGTTGCAATCTGATTCGATTTTTCGAATCGATTTGATTCGATTCGATTAGTTTCGATTCGACTCGATTTGATTCGATTCGATTATCGATTCAATTCAATTCCAATTTCTCAATTCGATTCGATTATTTTTATTCAATTCTATTATTTTCGATTCGATGCGATTCGATTCGATTCTTTTTCGATTCAATCAATTCGATTTGATTCTTTTCAATTCGATTCGATTCTTTCGATTTGATTGCATTCGATTCAATTGTTTTCGATTCGATTCGATTCTTTTCATTACGATTCAATTCAATTCGATTCTTTTCGATTCGATTTGATTCTTTTCGGTTCGATTCGATTCTTTTCGATTCGATTCGATTCGACACTTTTCGTTTCGATTCGATTCTTTTCGATTCGATTGATTCTTTTCGTTTCGATTAGATTCTCTTTGATTCGATTCTTTTCGATTCCATTTGATTTGATTCTTCTCCATTCGATTCGATTCAATTCTTTTCGAATCGATTCGATAAGATTCTTTTCATTCGATTCAATTCTGTTCGTTCTATTCTATTTGATTCGGTTCAATTCGATTATTTTCAATTCGATTCTATTCGATTCTTTTCATTTTGATTGATTCTTTTCGATTCAATTCTTTTCGACTTGGCTTGATTCGATCATTTGGATTCGATTTGTTACATCACGATTCAATTCTTTTCGATTCTGTTCGATTCGATTCTTTCGATTCAGTTCGTTTCGATTCTTTTTGATTCGATTCGATTCTTTTCCATTCGATGATTCGATTAGTTTCGATGTTTTCGAATCGTTTCAATTCGATTCAATTCTTTCTATTCGATTTGATTCTTTGCTATCTATTCGATTCTTTTCGATCGATTCGATTCGATTCGATTCCATCTTTTTGATTCGACACGATTCGATTCGAATCTTTCGATTCGATTCAACTCAACTCAGTTCTTTTCGATTCGATTTTTTCGATTCGATTCTTTTCAATTCGATTCAAATCGATTCATTCCAATTCAATTCTTCCGATTCGATTCGATTCTTTTCGATTCGATTCGATTCTTTTAATTCGATTCGAGTCTTTCAATTCGATTCAATTCGATTCTTTTCAATTCAATTCTTTTCGATTCGATTCTTTTCGATTCGATTCGATTTGATTCTTTCGAATTGATTCATTTCGATTCGATCTTTTTGATTTGATACGATTCTTGTCGATTCCATTAAATTTGATTCGATTCCTTTCAATTCAATTAGATTGTTTTCGAGTCGATTCCAATCAATTCGATTCTTTTCTATTCGATCGATTCTTTTCATTTGATTTTATTCTTTTCGATACGATTCGATTCGATTCCATTTGATTTTTTTCGATTTGATTCGATACGATTCTCTTCATTTCGATTCAAATCGTTCTTTTCGATTCTATTCGTTTCGATTCGATTCGATTCCTTTTCTTTAGATTCGATTCTTTGCGATTCGATCCTTTTGATTCGATTCGATTCTTTTCGATTCTTTTCGATTCGAGTTTTCGATTCGAATCGATTCGATTCTTTTGATTGAATCAATTCTTTTTGATTCAATTCAATTCTTTTCCATTCGATTCGATTCTTTTCGATTCGATTCTTTTCGATTCGATATTACTCGATTTGATTGTTTTTGATTTGATTCGAATCTTTTCTATTCTATTCATTCAATTCTTTTCGATTCGATTTGATACGATTAGATTTTTTTCGATTGGATCGATTCAGTACGTCGATTCTTTTCGATTCTATTCAGTTAGATTCTTTTCAATTCGGTTTGATTCTTTTGTTTCGGTTTGATTCTTTTTGATTCAATTCTTTTGATTCGATTCAATTCTTTTCATCAATTTGATTCGATTCGATTCTTTTCGTTTCAAAATCGATTCATTCGATTTGATTCTTTTCTATTCGATTCGATTCTCTTCGATTCAATTCAATTCGATTCGATTCTCTTCGATTTAATTCAATTCGATTCTTTTCGATTCGATTCCATTCGATTCTTTTCGATTCAATTCAATTCGATTCTTTTGTTTCAATTCGATTCTGTTTGATTCTATTCTTTTCCATTCGATTCGAGTCTTTCTCTTTGATTCGATTCTTTTCGATTCGATTCCTTTCGATTCAATTTGATTCTTTTCGTTTCGATTCTCTTCTTTTCTATTCTATTCGATTCACTTGTTTTTTATTGATTCGATTCAATTCTTTTCATTCCAATTTGATTCGAATCGACTCTTTTCGATTCAATTCCATTCGTTTGATTCTATTTGTTTCGATTTGATTCTTTTGGATTTATTAGATTAGATTCTTTTCGATTCGATTCGAATATTTCATTCAATTCGATTCGATTCGCTCTTTTCAAATCGATTCGTTTCGATTCGATTCTTTGCTATTCGATTTGATTCTTTTCGTTTCAATTTGATTCTTTTCGATTCGATTCAATTCGATTCAATTCTTTTCAGATCGATTCGATTCTTTTCAATTTGATACGATTCGATTCTTTTCGATTTGATTCGACTCAATGCTTTTCGATTCAATTCGTTTTCTTTACGTTTCGAGTCGATTCCTTTCGATTCGATTCTTTATAATCTATTCAATTCATTTCTTTTCGATTCGATTCAATACAATTGGATTCTTTTCGATTCGATTCCTTACCATTAGATTCTTCTCTATTTGATTCAATCGATTCTTTCGATTCAATTAGATTCGATTCTTTATGCTTTGATTCGATTCGATTCTTTTAATTCGATTCGATTTTTTTTTTCGATTTGATTCTTTCGATTCGATTCGATTCTTTTCACTTCGGTTCGTTTCTTTTCAATTCGATTCGAATCTTTTCGATTCTATTGGATTTGATTCAAATCTTATCGATTTTATTCGATTCAATTCTTTCTATTCAACTCGATTCTTTTCGATTCGATTCGATTCGACAGTTTTCGTTTCGATTCGATTCTTTTCGATTCGATTTGATTCTTTTCATTTCGATTAGATTCTCTTCGATTCGATTCTTTTCGTTTCGATTAGATTCTTTTCGATTCGATTCGATCAATTCTTTTCACTTCGACTCGATTCTACTCGGTTCATCTCGAATCGATTCGATTCTTTTTGATTTGATCTATTCGATTCTTTTCGATTCAGTTCGATTCAATTCGATTCTTTCTATTTGATTCGATTCTTTTCCCTCGATGTGATTTGATTCGTTTTGGTTTTTTTCGATTTGTTTCAATTCGAATCTATTCGATTCTTTTCGTTTCAATTCGATCGATTCTTTTTGATTCAATTCCATTCGATTAGAATAGATTCGATTCTTTTCGATTCGATACGATTCGATTCTTTTCGATGCGAATCATTCGATTCGATTCTTTTTGATTCGATTCGATTCGATTCTTTAGATTTGATTCGATACGATTCTTTTCTATTCGATTCTTTTCGATTCGATTCGATTCTTTCGATTCGATTCGATTCGATTCTTTTCATTTGATTCGTTTCGATTTGAATCTTTTTGTTTTGATTTGATTTTCTACAATTCGATTCTTGGATTCGATTCTTTTTGATTTGATTAGATTCGATTCATTTCAATTCAAATCAATTCAATATGATTCGATTCGTTGCAAATCTGATTCGATTTTTTCGAATCGATTTGATTCGATCGATTAGTTTCGATTCGACTCGATTTGATTCGATTCGATTATCTTCAATTCAATTCCAATTATTCTCAATTCGATTCGATTATTTTATTCAATTCTATATTTTCGATTCGATGCGATTCGATTCGATTCTTCGATTCAATCATTCGATTTGATTCTTTTCAATTCGATTCGATTCTTTTCGATTTGATTGCATTCGATTCAATTGTTTTCGATTCGATTCGATCTTTTCATTACGATTCAATTCAATTCGATTCTTTTCGATTCGATTTGATTCTTTTCGGTTCGATTCGATTCTTTTCGATTCGATTCGATTCGACACTTTCGTTTCGATTCGATTCTTTTCGATTCGATTGATTCTTTTCGTTTCGATTAGATTCTCTTTGATTCGATTCTTTCGATTCCATTTGATTTGATTCTTCTCCATTCGATTCGATTCAATTCTTTTCGAATCGATTCGATAAGATTCTTTCATTCGATTCAATTCTGTTCGATTCTATTCTATTTGATTCGGTTCAATTCGATTATTTTCAATTCGATTCTATTCGATTCTTTTCATTTTGATTCGATTCTTTTCGATTCAATTCTTTTCGACTTGGCTTGATTCGATCATTTGGATTCGATTTGTTACATCACGATTCAATTCTTTTCGATTCTGTTCGATTCGATTCTTTCGATTCAGTTCGTTTCGATTCTTTTTGATTCGATTCGATTCTTTTCCATTCGATGATTCGATAGTTTCGATGTTTTCGAATCGTTTCAATTCGATTCAAATTCTTTTCTATTCGATTTGATTCTTTGCTATCTATTCGATTCTTTTCGATTCGATTCGATTCGATTCGTTTCGATTCCATCTTTTTGATTCGACACGATTCGATTCGAATCTTTTCGATTCGATTCAACTCACTCAGTTCTTTTCGATTCGATTTTTTCGATTCGATTCTTTCAATTCGATTCAAATCGATTCATTCCAATTCAATTCTTTCCGATTCGATTCGATTCTTTTCGATTCGATTCGATTCTTTTAATTCGATTCGAGTCTTTTCAATTCGATTCAATTCGATTCTTTTCAATTCAATTCTTTTCGATTCGATTCGATTTGATTCTTTTCGAATTGATTCATTTCGATTCGATCTTTTTGATTTGATACGATTCTTGTCGATTCATTAAATTTGATTCGATTCCTTTCAATTCAATTAGATTGTTTTCGAGTCGATTCCAATCAATTCGATTCTTTTCTATTCGATTCGATTCTTTCATTTGATTTGATTCTTTTCGATACGATTCGATTCGATTCCATTTGATTTTTTTCGATTTGATTCGATACGATTCTCTTCATTTCGATTCAAATCGATTCTTTTCGATTCTATTCGTTTCGATTCGATTCGATTCCTTTCTTTAGATTCGATTCTTTGCGATTCGATCCTTTTTGATTCGATTCGATTCTTTTCGATTCTTTTCGATTCGAGTCTTTCGATTCGAATCGATTCGATCTTTTGATTTGAATCAATTCTTTTTGATTCAATCAATTCTTTTCCATTCGATTCGATTCTTTTCGATTCGATTCTTTTCGATTCGATATGACTCGATTTGATTGTTTTTGATTTGATTCGAATCTTTTCTATTCTATTCATTTCAATTCTTTTCGATTCGATTTGATACGATTAGATTTTTTTCGATTGGATTCGATTCAGTACGTCGATTCTTTTCGATTCTATTCAGTTAGATTCTTTTCAATTCGGTTTGATTCTTTTTGTTTCGGTTGATTCTTTTTGATTCAATTCTTTTTGATTCGATTCAATTCTTTTCATTCAATTTGATTCGATTCGATTCTTTTCGTTTCAAATCGATTCATTTCGATTTGATTCTTTTCTATTCGATTCGATTCTTCGATTCAATTCAATTCGATTCGATTCTCTTCGATTTAATTCAATTCGATTCTTTCGATTCGATTCCATTCGATTCTTTTCGATTCAATTCAATTCGATTCTTTTGTTTCAATTCGATTCTGTTTGATTCTATTCTTTTCCATTCGATTCGAGTCTTTCTCTTTGATTCGATTCTTTTCGATTCGATTCCTTTCGATTCATTTGATTCTTTTCGTTTCGATTCTCTTCTTTTCTATTCTATTCGATTCACTTGTTTTTTATTCGATTCGATTCAATTTCTTTTCATTCCAATTTGATTCGAATCGACTCTTTTCGATCCAATTCCATTCGGTTTGATTCTATTTGTTTCGATTTGATTCTTTTGGATTTCATTAGATTAGATTCTTTTCGATTCGATTCAAATATTTCATTCAATTCGATTCGATTCGGCTCTTTTCAAATCGATTCGTTTCGATTCGATTCTTTGCTATTCGATTTGATTCTTTCGTTTCAATTTGATTCTTTTCGATTCGATTCAATTCGATTCAATTCTTTTCAGATCGATTCGATTCTTTCAATTTGATACGATTCGATTCTTTTCGATTTGATTCGACTCAATGCTTTTCGATTCAATTCGTTTTCTTTACGTTTCGAGTCGATTCCTTTCGATTCGATTCTTTTATAATCTATTCAATTCATTTCTTTCGATTCGATTCAATACAATTGGATTCTTTTCGATTCGATTCCTTACCATTAGATTCTTCTCTATTTGATTCAATCGATTCTTTCGATTCAATTAGATTCGATTCTTTATGCTTTGATTCGATCGATTCTTTTAATTTCGATTCGATTTTTTTTTCGATTTGATTCTTTCGATTCGATTCGATTCTTTTCACTTCGGTTCGTTTCTTTTCAATTCGATTCGAATCTTTTCGATTCTATTGGATTTGATTCAAATCTTATCGATTTATTCGATTCAATTCTTTTCTATTCAACTCGATTCTTTTCGATTCGATTCGATTCGACAGTTTTCGTTTCGATTCGATTCTTTCGATTCGATTTGATTCTTTTCATTTCGATTAGATTCTCTTCGATTCGATTCTTTTCGTTTCGATTAGATTCTTTTCGATTCGATTCGATTCAATTCTTTTCACTTCGACTCGATTCCTCGGTTCATCTGAATCGATTCGATTCTTTTTGATTTGATCTATTCGATTCTTTTCGATTCAGTTCGATTCAATTCGATTCTTTTCTATTTGATTCGATTCTTTCCACTCGATGTGATTGATTCGTTTGGTTTTTTTCGATTTGTTTCAATTCGAATCTATTCGATTCTTTTCGTTTCAATTCGATTCGATTCTTTTTGATTCAATTCCATTCGATTGAATAGATTCGATTCTTTTCGATTCGATACGATTCGATTCTTTGAATCGATGCGAATCAATTCGATTCGATTCTTTTTTATTCGATTCGATTCGATTCTTTTAGATTTGATTCGATACGATTCTTTTCTATTCGATTCTTTTCGATTCGATTCGATTCTTTTCGATTCGATTCGATTCGATTCTTTTCAATTTGATTCGTTTCGATTTGAATCTTTGTTGATTGATTTTCTACAATTCGATTCTTTGGATTCGATTCTTTTTGATTTGATTAGATTCGATTCATTCAATTCAAATCAATTCAATATGATTCGATTCGTTGCAATCTGATCGATTTTTTCGAATCGATTTGATTCGATTCGATTAGTTTCGATTCGACTCGATTTGATTCGATTCGATTATCGATTCAATTCAATTCCAATTATTCTCATTCGATTCGATTATTTTTATTCAATTCTATTATTTTCGATTCGATGCGATTCGATTCGATTCTTTTCGATTCAATCAATTCGATTATTCTTTTCAATTCGATTCGATTCTTTTCGATTTGATTGCATTCGATTCATTGTTTTCGATTCGATTCGATTCTTTTCATTACGATTCAATTCAATTCGATTCTTTTCGATTCGATTTGATTCTTTCGGTTCGATTCGATTCTTTTCGATTCGATTCGATTCGACACTTTTCGTTTCGATTCGATTCTTTTCGATTCGATTGATTCTTTTCGTTTCGATTAGATTCTCTTTGATTCGATTCTTTTCGATTCCATTTGATTTGATTCTTCTCCATTCGATTCGATTCAATTCTTTTCGAATCGATTCGATAAGATTCTTTTCATTCGATTCAATTCTGTTCGATTCTATTCTATTTGATTCGGTTCAATTCGATTCTATTCGATTCTTTTCATTTTGATTCGATTCTTTTCGATTCAATTCTTTTCGACTTGGCTTGATTCGATCATTTGGATTCGATTTGTTACATCACGATTCAATTCTTTTCGATTCTGTTCGATTCGATTCTTTCGATTCAGTTCGTTTCGATTCTTTTTGATTCGATTCGATTCTTTTCCATTCGATGATTCGATTAGTTTCGATGTTTTCGAATCGTTTCAATTCGATTCAAATTCTTTTCTATTCGATTTGATTCTTTGCTATCTATTCGATTCTTTTCGATTCGATTCGATTCGATTCGATTCCATCTTTTTGATTCGACACGATTCGATTCGAATCTTTTCGATTCGATTCAACTCAACTCAGTTCTTTTCGATTCGATTTTTTCGATTCGATTCTTTTCAATTCGATTCAAATCGATTCATTCCAATTCAATTCTTTCCGATTCGATTCGATTCTTTTCGATTCGATTCGATTCTTTTAATTCGATTCGAGTCTTTTCAATTCGATTCAATTCGATTCTTTTCAATTCAATTCTTTTCGATTCGATTCTTTTCGATTCGATTCGATTTGATTCTTTTCGAATTGATTCATTTCGATTCGATCTTTTTGATTTGATACGATTCTTGTCGATTCCATTAAATTTGATTCGATTCCTTTCAATTCAATTAGATTGTTTTCGAGTCGATTCCAATCAATTCGATTCTTTTCTATTCGATTCGATTCTTTTCATTTGATTTGATTCTTTTCGATACGATTCGATTCGATTCCATTTGATTTTTTTCGATTTGATTCGATACGATTCTCTTCATTTCGATTCAAATCGATTCTTTTCGATTCTATCGTTTCGATTCGATTCGATTCCTTTTCTTAGATTCGATTCTTTGCGATTCGATCCTTTTGATTCGATTCGATTCTTTTCGATTCTTTCGATTCGAGTCTTTCGATTCGAATCGATTCGATTCTTTTTGATTTGAATCAATTCTTTTTGATTCAATTCAATTCTTTTCCATTCGATTCGATTCTTTTCGATTCGATTCTTTTCGATTCGATATTACTCGATTGATTGTTTTTGATTTGATTCGAATCTTTTCTATTCTATTCATTTCAATTCTTTTCGATTCGATTTGATACGATTAGATTTTTTTCGATTGGATTCGATTCAGTACGTCGATTCTTTCGATTCTATTCAGTTAGATTCTTTTCAATTCGGTTTGATTCTTTTTGTTTCGGTTTGATTCTTTTTGATTCAATTCTTTTTGATTCGATTCAATTCTTTTCATTCAATTTGATTCGATCGATTCTTTTCGTTTCAAATCGATTCATTTCGATTTGATTCTTTTCTATTCGATTCGATTCTCTTCGATTCAATTCAATTCGATTCGATTCTCTTCGATTTAATTCAATTCGATTCTTTTCGATTCGATTCCATTCGATTCTTTTCGATTCAATTCATTCGATTCTTTTTGTTTCAATTCGATTCTGTTTGATTCTATTCTTTTCCATTCGATTCGAGTCTTTTCTCTTTGATTCGATTCTTTTCGATTCGATTCCTTTCGATTCAATTTGATTCTTTTCGTTTCGATTCTCTTCTTTTCTATTCTATTCGATTCACTTGTTTTTTTTCGATTCGATTCAATTCTTTTCATTCCAATTTGATTCGAATCGACTCTTTTCGATTCAATTCCATTCGGTTTGATTCTATTTGTTTCGATTTGATTCTTTTGGATTTCATTAGATTAGATTCTTTTCGATTCGATTCGAATATTTCATTCAATTCGATTCGATTCGGCTCTTTTCAAATCGATTCGTTTCGATTCGATTCTTGCTATTCGATTTGATTCTTTTCGTTTCAATTTGATTCTTTTCGATTCGATTCAATTCGATTCAATCTTTTCAGATCGATTCGATTCTTTTCAATTTGATACGATTCGATTCTTTTCGATTTGATTCGACTCAATGCTTTTCGATTCAATTCGTTTTCTTTACGTTTCGAGTCGATTCCTTTCGATTCGATTCTTTTATAATCTATTCAATCATTTCTTTCGATTCGATTCAATACAATTGGATTCTTTTCGATTCGATTCCTTACCATTAGATTCTTCTCTATTTGATTCAATCGATTCTTTCGATTCAATTAGATTCGATTCTTTATGCTTTGATTCGATTCGATTCTTTTAATTTCGATTCGATTTTTTTTTCGATTTGATTCTTTCGATTCGATTCGATTCTTTTCACTCGGTTCGTTTCTTTTCAATTCGATTCGAATCTTTTCGATTCTATTGGATTTTATTCAAATCTTATCGATTTTATTCGATTCAATTCTTTTCTATTCAACTCGATTCTTTTCGATTCGATTCGATTCGACAGTTTTCGTTTCGATTCGATTCTTTTCGATTCGATTTGATTCTTTTCATTTCGATTAGATTCTCTTCGATTCGATTCTTTTCGTTTCGATTAGATTCTTTTCGATTCGATTCGATTCAATTCTTTTCACTTCGACTCGATTCTACTCGGTTCATCTCGAATCGATTCGATTCTTTTTGATTTGATCTATTCGATTCTTTTCGATTCAGTTCGATTCAATTCGATTCTTTTCTATTTGATTCGATTCTTTTCCACTCGATGTGATTTGATTCGTTTTGGTTTTTTTTCGATTTGTTTCAATTCGAATCTATTCGATTCTTTTCGTTTCAATTCGATTCGATTCTTTTTGATTCAATTCCATTCGATTAGAATAGATTCGATCTTTTCGATTCGATACGATTCGATTCTTTTCGATGCGAATCAATTCGATTCGATTCTTTTGATTCGATTCGATTCGATTCTTTTAGATTTGATTCGATACGATTCTTTTCTATTCGATTCTTTTCGATTCGATTCGATTCTTTTCGATTCGATTCGATTCGATTCTTTTCAATTTGATTCGTTTCGATTTGAATCTTTTTGTTTGATTTGATTTTCTACAATTCGATTCTTGGATTCGATTCTTTTGATTTGATTAGATCGATTCATTTCAATTCAAATCAATTCAATATGATTCGATTCGTTGCAATCTGATTCGATTTTTTTCGAATCGATTTGATTCGATTCGATTAGTTTCGATTCGACTCGATTTGATTCGATTCGATTATCGATTCAATTCAATTCCAATTATTCTCAATTCGATCGATTATTTTTATTCAATTCTATTATTTCGATTCGATGCGATTCGATCGATTCTTTTCGATTCAATCAATTCGATTTGATTCTTTTCAATTCGATTCGATTCTTTTCGATTGATTGCATTCGATTCAATTGTTTTCGATTCGATTCGATTCTTTCATTACGATTCAATTCAATTCGATTCTTTCGATTCGATTTGATTCTTTTCGGTTCGATTCGATTCTTTTCGATTCGATTCGATTCGACACTTTTCGTTTCGATTCGATTCTTTTCGATTCGATTGATTCTTTTCGTTTCGATTAGATTCTCTTTGATTCGATTCTTTTCGATTCCATTTGATTTGATTCTTCTCCATTCGATTCGATTCAATTCTTTTCGAATCGATTCGATAAGATTCTTTCATTCGATTCAATTCTGTTCGATTCTATTCTATTTGATTCGGTTCAATTCGATTATTTTCAATTCGATTCTATCGATTCTTTTCATTTTGATTCGATTCTTTTCGATTCAATTCTTTTCGACTTGGCTTGATTCGATCATTTGGATTCGATTTGTTACAATCACGATTCAATTCTTTTCGATTCTGTTCGATTCGATTCTTTCGATTCAGTTCGTTTCGATTCTTTTTGATTCGATTCGATTCTTTTCCATTCGATGATTCGATTAGTTTCGATGTTTTCGAATCGTTTCAATTCGATTCAAATTCTTTTCTATTCGATTTGATTCTTTGCTATCTATTCGATTCTTTCGATTCGATTCGATTCGATTCGTTCGATTCCATCTTTTGATTCGACACATTCGATTCGAATCTTTCGATTCGATTCAACTCAACTCAGTTCTTTTCGATTCGATTTTTTCGATTCGATTCTTTTCAATTCGATTCAAATCGATTCATTCCAATTCAATTCTTTCCGATTCGATTCGATTCTTTTCGATTCGATTCGATTCTTTTAATTCGATTCGAGTCTTTTCAATTCGATTCAATTCGATTCTTTTCAATTCAATTCTTTTCGATTCGATTCTTTTCGATTCGATTCGATTTGATTCTTTTCGAATTGATTCATTTCGATTCGATCTGTTTCTTTTGATTTGATTCTTGTCGATTCCATTAAATTTGTTTCGATTCCTTTTAATTCAATTAGATTGTTTTCGAGTCGATTCCAATCAATTCGATTCTTTTCTATTCGATTCGATTCTTTTCATTGATTTGATTCTTTTCGATACGATTCGATTCGATTCCATTTGATTTTTTTCGATTTGATTCGATACGATTCTCTTCATTTCGATTCAAATCGATTCTTTTCGATTCTATTCGTTTCGATTCGATTCGATTCCTTTTCTTTAGATTCGATTCTTTGCGATTCGATCCTTTTTGATTCGATTCGATTCTTTTCGATTCTTTTCGATTCGAGTCTTTTCGATTCGAAATCGATTCGATTCTTTTGATTTGAATCATTCTTTTTGATTCAATTCAATTCTTTTCCATTCGATTCGATTCTTTTCGATTCGATTCTTTTCGATTCGATATTACTCGATTGATTGTTTTTGATTTGATTCGAATCTTTTCTATTCTATTCATTTCAATTCTTTTCGATTCGATTTGATACGATTAGATTTTTTTCGATTGGATTCGATTCAGTACGTCGATTCTTTTCGATTCTATTCAGTTAGATTCTTTTCAATTCGGTTTGATTCTTTTTGTTTCGGTTTGATTCTTTTTGATTCAATTCTTTTTGATTCGATTCAATTCTTTTCATTCAATTTGATTCGATTCGATTCTTTTCGTTTCAAATCGATTCATTTCGATTTGATTCTTTTCTATTCGATTCGATTCTCTTCGATTCAATTCAATTCGATTCGATTCTCTTCGATTTAATTCAATTCGATTCTTTTCGATTCGATTCCATTCGATTCTTTCGATTCAATTCAATTCGATTCTTTTTGTTTCAATTCGATTCTTTTGATTCTATCTTTTCCATTCGATTCGAGTCTTTTCTCTTTGATTCGATTCTTTTCGATTCGATTCCTTTCGATTCAATTTGATTCTTTCGTTCGATTCTCTTCTTTTCTATTCTATTCGATTCACTTGTTTTTATTCGATTCGATTCAATTCTTTTCATTCCAATTTGATTCGAATCGACTCTTTTCGATTCAATTCCATTCGGTTTGATTCTATTTGTTTCGATTTGATTCTTTTGGATTTCATTAGATTAGATTCTTTTCGATTCGATTCGAATATTTCATTCAATTCGATTCGATTCGGCTCTTTTCAAATCGATTCGTTTCGATTCGATTCTTTGCTATTCGATTTGATTCTTTTCGTTTCAATTTGATTCTTTTCGATTCGATTCAATTCGATTCAATTCTTTTCAGATCGATTCGATTCTTTTCAATTTGATACGATTCGATTCTTTTCGATTTGATTCGACTCAATGCTTTCGATTCAATTCGTTTTCTTTACGTTCGAGTCGATTCCTTCGATTCGATTCTTTTATAATCTATTCAATTCATTTCTTTTCGATTCGATTCAATACAATTGGATTCTTTTCGATTCGATTCCTTACCATTAGATTCTTCTCTATTTGATTCAATCGATTCTTTCGATTCAATTAGATTCGATTCTTTATGCTTTGATTCGATTCGATTCTTTTAATTTCGATTCGATTTTTTTTTCGATTTGATTCTTTCGATTCGATTCGATTCTTTTCACTTCGGTTCGTTTCTTTCAATTCGATTCGAATCTTTTCGATTCTATTGGATTTGATTCAAATCTTATCGATTTTATTCGATTCAATTCTTTTCTATTCAACTCGATTCTTTTCGATTCGATTCGATTCGACAGTTTTCGTTTCGATTCGATCTTTTCGATTCGATTGATTCTTTTCATTTCGATTAGATTCTCTTCGATTCGATTCTTTTCGTTCGATTAGATTCTTTTCGATTCGATTCGATTCAATTCTTTTCACTTCGACTCGATTCTACTCGGTTCATCTCGAATCGATTCGATTCTTTTTGATTTGATCTATTCGATTCTTTTCGATTCAGTTCGATTCAATTCGATTCTTTTCTATTTGATTCGATTCTTTTCCACTCGATGTGATGATTCGTTTTGGTTTTTTTCGATTTGTTTCAATTCGAATCTATTCGATTCTTTTCGTTTCAATCGATTCGATTCTTTTTGATTCAATTCCATTCGATTAGAATAGATTCGATTCTTTTCGATTCGTACGATTCGATTCTTTCGATGCGAATCAATTCGATTCGATTCTTTTTGATTCGATCTTATTCGATTCTTTTAGATTTGATTCGATACGATTCTTTTCTATTCGATTCTTTTCGATTCGATTCGATTCTTTTCGATTCGATTCGATTCGATTCTTTTCAATTTGATTCGTTTCGATTTGAATCTTTTTTGTTTTGATTTGATTTTCTACAATTCGATTCTTTGGATTCGATTCTTTTTGATTATTAGATTCGATCATTTCAATCAAATCAATTCAATATGATTCGATTCGTTGCAATCTGATTCGATTTTTTCGAATCGATTGATTCGATTCGATTAGTTTTCGATTCGATTATTCGATTCGAATTCAATTCCAATTATTCTCATTCGATTCGATTATTTTTATTCAATTCTATTATTTTCGATTCGATGCGATTCGATTCGATTCCTTTTCGATTCAATCAATTCGATTTGATTCTTTTCATTCGATTCGATTCTTTCGATTTGATTGCAATTCGATTCAATTGTTTTCGATTCGATTCGATTCTTTCATTACGATTCAATTCAATTCGATTCTTTCGATTCGATTTGATTCTTTTCGGTTCGATTCGATTCTTTCGATTCGATTCGATCGACACTTTTCGTTTCGATTCGATTCTTTCGATTCGATTGATTCTTTTCGTTTCGATTAGATTCTCTTTGATTCGATTCTTTTCGATTCTTTGATTTGATTCTTCTCCATTCGATTCGATTCAATTCTTTTCGAATCGATTCGATAAGATTCTTTTCATTCGATTCAATCTGTTCGATTCTATTCTATTTGATTCGGTTCAATTCGATTATTTTCAATTCGATCTATTCGATTCTTTTCATTTTGATTCGATTCTTTTCGATTCAATTCTTTTCGACTTGGCTTGATTCGATCATTTGGATTCGATTTGTTACATCACGATTCAATTCTTTTCGATTCTGTTCGATTCGATTCTTTCGATTCAGTTCGTTTCGATTCTTTTTGATTCGATTCGATTCTTTTCCATTCGATGATTCGATGAGTTTCGATGTTTTCGAATCGTTCAATTCGATTCAAATTCTTTTTCTATCGATTGATTCTTTGCTATCTATTCGATTCTTTTCGATTCGATTCGATTCGATTCGTTTCGATTCCATCTTTTTGATTCGAACGATTCGATTCGAATCTTTCGATTCGATTCAACTCAACTCAGTTCTTCGATTCGATTTTTTCGATTCGATTCTTTCAATTCGATTCAAATCGATTCATTCCAATTCAATTCTTCCGATTCGATTCGATTCTTTTCGATCGATTCGATTCTTTTAATTCGATTCGAGTCTTTTCAATTCGATTCAATTCGATTCTTTTCAATTCAATTCTTTTCGATTCGATTCTTTTCGATTCGATTCGATTTGATTCTTTTCGAATTGATTCATTTCGATTCGATCTTTTTGATTTGATACCGATTCTTGTCGTCCATTAAATTTGATTCGATTCCTTTCAATTCAATTAGATTGTTTTCGAGTCGATTCCAATCAATTCGATTCTTTTCTATTCGATTCGATTCTTTTCATTTGATTTGATTCTTTCGATACGATTCGATTCGTTCCATTTGATTTTTTTCGATTTGATTCGATACGATTCTCTTCATTTCGATTCAAATCGATTCTTTCGATTCTATTCGTTTCGATTCGATTCGATTCCTTTTCTTAGATTCGATTCTTTGC
>NW_023329943.1:0-28325 GCF_011100685.1 Canis lupus familiaris | reverse complement strand
GGTGCGATCCTGTAGTCCCGGGATTGAGTCCCGTGTCAGGCTCCCGGCATGGAGTCTGCTTCTCCCTCTGCCTGTGTCTCTGCCTCTCTCTCTCTCTCTCTCTCTATGTCTATGAATATAATAAATAAATCTTTAAAAAAAAAGAATCAGAAACAGTACTCTCTGCCACAGAGTTACAGAATTTGGATTACAATTCGATGTCAGAAAGCCAATTCAGAAGCACAATTATAAAGCTACTGGTGGCTCTGGAAAAAAACATAAAGGTTTCAAGAGACTTCATGACTGCAGAATTTAGATCTAATCAGGCTGAAATTAAAAATCAATTAAATGAGATGCAATCTAAACTGGAGGTCCTAATAACGAGGGTTAATGAGGTAGAAGAAAGAGTGAGTGGCATAGAAGACAAGTTGATGGCAAGGAAGGAAGCTGAGGATAAAAGAGAAAAACAATTAAAAGACCGTGAGGAAAGGTTAAGGGAAATAAATGACAGCCTCAGAAGGAAAAATCCATTTAATTGGGGTTCCAGAGTGTGCTGAGAGGGACAGAGGGCCAGAAAGCATTTGAACAAATCATAGCTGAGAACTTCCCTAATTTGGGGAGGGAAACAGGCATTCAGATCCAGGACATAGAGAGGTACCCCCCTAAAATCAACAAAAATCATTCAACACCTCAACATTTAATAGTGAAACTTGCAAATTCCAAAGATAAAGAGAAAATCCTTAAAGCAGCAAGAGACAAGAGATCCCTAACTTATATGGGGAGAAGTATTAGGTTAGCAGCAGACCTCTCCACAGAGACCTGTGGAGATATTAAGGGGGACTCTGTAAAAGAAAGAGGAAGCCCTCCCCCCCCCAAAAAAAATACACAAAAACAGGGACTGAATAGGTATAATGATGACACTAAATTCATATCTTTCAATAGTAACTCTGAACGTGAATGGGCTAAATGATCCCATCAAAAGATGCAAGGTTTCAGACTGGATAAAAAAGCAAGACCCATCTATCTGCTGTCTACAAAAGACTCATTTTAGACCTAAGGACACCTACAGCCTGAAAATGAAAGGTTGGTGAACCACTGACCATTCAAATGGTCCTCAAAAGAAAGCAGGGGTAGCAATCCTCATATCAGATAAACTAAAGTTTATCCCAAAGACTGTAGTAAGAGATGAAGAGGGACACTGTATCATAATTAAAGGGTCTATCCAACAAGAGGACCTAACAATCATGAATATTTATACCCCTAATGTGGGAGCTGCCAAGTATATCAATCTATTAATAACCAAAGTAAAGACATACCTAGATAATAATACACTAATACTGGGAGACTTCAACATGGCACATTCTGCAAATGACAGATATTCTAAGCACTACATCTCCAAAGAAACAAGAGCTTTAAATGATACACTGGACCAGATGTTTTTCACAGATATTTACAGAACTTTACATCAAAATGCAACTGAATACACGTTCTTCTCAAGGGCACATGGAACTTCCTCCAGAATAGACCACATACTGGGTCACAAATCGGGTCTCGACCAAAAGATTGGGATTGTCCCCTGCATATTTTCAGACCATAATACTTTGAAACTTGAATTCAATCACAAGAAGAAATTTGGAAGAAACTCAAACACGTGGAGGTTAAAGAGCATCCTGCTAAAAGATGAAAGGGTCTATGAGGAAACTCAAGAAAAATTAAAAAGATTCATGGAAACTAATGAGAATGAAGATACAACCGTTCAAAATCTTTGGGATACAACAAAAGCAGTCCTAAGAGGGAAATACATAGCAATACAAGCATCCCTCAAAAAATTAGAAAAACTCACCACACAAGCTAAATACACAAGCTAACCTTGGACCTAAAGGAACGGGAGAAAGAACAGCAAATAAAACCTACACCAAGCAGAAGAAGAGAGTTAATAAAGATTTGAGCAGAACTCAATGAAATAGAAACCAGAAGAACTGTAGAACAGATCAACAAAACCAGGTGTTGGATCTTTGAAAGAATTAATAAGATAGATAAACCATTAGCCAGCCTTATTAAAAACAAAAGAGAAAAGACTCTAATTAACAAAATCATGAATGAAAAAGGAGAGATCACAAACAATACCAAGGAAATACAAACTATTTTTTTTTTTAATGATAGTCACAGAGAGAGAGAGAGGCAGAGATACAGGCAGAGGAAGAAGCAGGCTCCATGCACCGGAAGCCCGATGTGGGATTCGATCCAGGGTCTCCAGGATGGCGCTCTGGGCCAAAGGCAGGCGCCAAACCGCTGCGCCACCCAGGGATCCCAATACAAACTATTTTAAAAACTTATTATGAGCAGCTATACGCCAATAAATTAGGCAATCTAGAAGAAATGGATGCATTTCTGGAAAACCACAAACTACCAAAACTGGAACTGGAAGAAATAGAAAACCTGAACAGCCGATAACTAGGGAGGAAATTGAAGTTGTCATCAAAAACCTCTCAAGAAACAAAAGTCCAGGGCCAGATGGCTTCCCAGTGGAATTCTATCAAACATTTAAAGAAGAAACCATACCTATTCTACTAAAGAAACTTGAATTTCTTTTGGAAAGATAGAAAGAGATGGAATACTTCCAAACTCGTTCTATGAGGTCAGCATCACCTTAATTCCAAAACCAGACAAAGACCCCACCAAAAATGAGAATTACAGACCAATATCCCTGATGAACACAGATGCAAAAATTCTCAACAAGATACTAGCCAATAGGATCCAACAATACATGAAGAAGCTTATTCACCATGACCAAGTGGGATTTATCCCCGGGATGAAAGGCTGGTTCAACACTCATAAAGCAATCAATGTGATAGATCATTCAACAAGAGAAAAAACAAGAACCATATGATTGTCTCAATAGATGCAGAGAAAGCATTTGACAAAATACAGCATCCATTCCTGACCAAAACTCTTCAGATTGTAGGGATAGAGGGAACATTCCTCAGCATCTTAAAAGCCATCTACAAAAAGCCCACAGCAAATATCATTCTCAATGGGGAAGCACTGGGAGCCTTTCCCCTAAGATCAGGAACAAGACAGGAATGTCCACTCTCACCACTGGTATTCAACATAGTATTGGAAGTCCTAGCCTCAGCAATCAGACAACAAAAAGAAATAAAAGTCCTTCAAATTGGCAAAGAAGAAGTCAAACTCTCCCTCTTCACAGATGACATGATACTCTACATAGAAAACCCAAAAGACTCCACCCTAAGATTGCTAGAACTCATACAGCAATTTGGCAGTTGTGGCAGGATACAAAATCAATGCCCAGAAGTCAGTGGCATTTCTAAACACTAACAATGAGACTGAAGAAAGAGAAATTAAGGAGTCAATCCCATTTACAATTGCACCCAAAAGCATAAGATACCTAGGAATAAACCTAACCAAAGATGTAAAGGATCTATATCCTCAAAACTACGGAACACTTCTGAAAGAAACTGAGGAAGACACAAAGAGATGGAAAAATATTCCATGCTCATGGATTGGCAGAATTAATATTGTGAAAATGTCAATGCTACTTAGGGCAATTTACACACTTAATTCAATCCCTATCAAAATACCATGGACTTTCTTCAGAGAGTTGGAGTAAATCATCTTAAGATTTGTGTGGAATCAGAAAAGACCTCCAATAGCCAGGGGAATATTTAAAAAGAAACCAGAGCCGGGGCCATCACAATCCCAGATTTCAAGTTGTACTAGAAAGCTGTGATTATCAAGACGGTGTGCTATCGGCACAAAATAGACACATAGATCAATGGAACAGAACAGAGAACCCAGAAATGGTCCCTCAAGTCTATGGTCAACTAATATTTGACAAAGAAGGAAAGACTATCCACTGAAAAAAGGACAGTCTCTTCAATAAATGGTGCTGGGAAAAATGGACATCCACATGCAGAAGAATGAAACTAGACCACTCTCTTGCACCATACACAAAGATAAACTCAAAATGGATGAAAGATCTAAATGTGAGACAAGATGCCATCAAAATCCTAGAGAAGAACACAGGCAACACCCTTTTAAACTTGGCCACAGCAACTTCTTGCAAGATACATCGATGAAGGCAAGAGAAACAAAAGCAAAAATGAATTATTGGGACTTCATCAAGATAAAAAGCTTCTGCACAGCAAAAGAAACAGTCAACAAAACTAAAAGACAATCTACAGAATGGGAGATATTTGCAGATGACCTATCAGATAAAGGGCTAGTATCCAAGATCTATAAATAATTTATTAAACTCAACAGCAAAGAAACAAACAATCCAATCATGAAATGGGCAAAAGATATGAACAGAAATTTAATCAAAGAAGTCATAGACATGGCCAACAAGCACATGAGAAAATGCTCTGCATCACTGGCCACCAGGGAAATACAAATCAAAACCACAATGAGATACCAGCTCACACCAGTGAGAATGGGGAAAATAAAAGATAGGAAACAAAAAATGTTGGAGAGGACGTTGAGAAAGGGGAACCCTCTTGCACTGTTGGTGGGAATGTGAACTGGTGCAGCCACTTTGGAAAACTGTGTGGAGGTTCCTCAAAGAATTAAAAACAGAACTGCCCTATGACCCAGCAATTGCACTGCTGGGGATTTACCCCAAAGATACAGATGCAGTGAAACGCCGGGACACCTGCACCCCAATGTTTATAGCAGCAATGTCCACAATAGCCAAACTGTGGAAGGAGCCTCGGTGTCCAACGAAAGATGAATGGATAAAGAAGCTGTGGTCTATGTATACCATGGAATATTACTCAGCCTTTAGAAATGACGAATACCCACCATTTGCCTCGACGTGGATGGAACTGGAGGGTATTATGCTGAGTGAAATAAGTCAATCAGAGAAGGACAAACATTATATGGTCTCATTCATTTGGGGAATATAAAAAATAGTGAAAGAGATTAAAGGGGAAAGGAGAAAAATGAGTGGGAAATATCAGAAAGGGACAGAACATGAGAGACTCCTAACTCTGGGAAACGAACTAGCGGTGGTGGAAGGGGTGGTGGGCAGGGGTGGGGGTGACTGGGTGATGGGCACTGAGGGGGGGCACTTGACAGGATGAGCACTGGGTGATACGCTATATGTTGGCAAATCGAACTCCAATAAAAATATACAAAAAAAATTTAAAAAATAAATGCAAAGAGCATCAGGTAAAGATCAGTGACACTTGGACGTTAAGGGGAATTTTTACCTTTATATTTTTTTTTTCTAATAGTTGGCTAGTATTGCCCTCTCTATGTATGTGTACACCTATGTTCCTCTTTGCCTCTATAGAGAATCAGTAAATAATTTAGCAAAAAACTATTCAACTAACCTGAGACATATAAAATGCATGAATTTGTACATATGCAATGATTTAATTTCCAACTGTATAAAACAAAACTCAACATAAATAAAAGAAAATTCTGACAAGTTCAACACCACAGGGCGGATTTTAACATTTTTTTCTAACAGATCAAGCAGACAAAAATGGCGATTTAGGGATCCCTGGGTGGCGCAGCGATTTGGCGCCTGCCTTTGGCCCAGGGCGCGATCCTGGAGATCCGGGATCGAATCCCACGTCAGGCTCCCGGTGCATGGAGCCTGCTTCTCCTCTGCCTGTGTCTCTGCCTCTCTCTCTCACTGTGTGCCTATCATGAATAAAAAAAAAAAAAAAAATGGCGATTTAAAAGATGATGATAAAAAAATTAATAGGCTTGTCATCATTAGGGTTGCCAGAGACGCAAGAGAAGAGAAAAAATAGAATGCCCCCTCAAATTGGAATTCAGATAAACAACATGTATTTTGGAATACAAAATAAAAAATTTTTATTAACAATTGAATTTAAATGTAATATGGCATTCCGCATCTTATCTGGAAACTCTGCTTCTAACAGTCATATATATAACATCTAACAATTGCATATAAAATATTCTTTTCAAGCACAGAAAGACCGTATTAGTAAAAATAGACTGATATTAGCTCTATAGCTAGTCTCAAAAATGTGAAGTAATTAGTATCTTAGAAAATATACTTCCTGAATGAATATAATTTTGTTGAAAATCCATTACACAAAAATTCATTTTAAAAATAGGCTTACGAATAGTCCACTTATCAATCAATTATAACATAAATTAGAAATATTGAAAACTCAGCTATAATGTATTATATTAAAAACTTCTCAGCTGGGATGCCTGGGTGGCTTAGCGGTTGGGCGCCTGCCTTCAGCTCAGGTCATGATCTTGGGATCTGGGATCAAGTCCCCCATTGGGCTTCCTGCATGGAGCCTGCTTCTCTCTCTGCCTGTGCCTCTGCCTCTCTCTCTCTCTCTCTGTGTCTCAAATGAATCAATCTTAAAAAAAAACAAACAAACAAAAAATACTTCTTATTTGGAGCTAAAGCACTATTTTCAAGTAAATATGTGGTTTTATATTGTAGTATTTATATTAGAGAAGTCAGTTTTAAATTAATGATCTGTGCATCTGGTTTAAAGAATTTATGTGAAGAAGAGTAGAATAAATCCAACATAGGCAGGTAGAACCAAATAATGAATATAAGGACCAAAATTAATATTATATAAATCAAACATAAAACAAACAACAAACAAACATACAAACAACAAACAAACATAAATTGAGAGAATCTCAATTTGCAAATCTCTATTATTAATTTGCAAATCCAACTCTCAATTTCCAAATTCAAAAGTTGTTTTCTTCAAAAGACAAATGCATTGAAAATTTGACCAAGAGTAAAGAAGGCAAAACAAAAAATACTAAGATTTATAAGGTAATAGAAGTGCAAATAGAGACATAATATATTTAATAAAAAATGTTATAAAAACTAAGTTAAAATTTGAAAAATTTACACAAACTCGACAGGTGTCTAGAAAAGCATATCTCAGTAAAACTGACTCAAGAATAAAAATTACACTTGAGTAGTCTCATAATAATTAAAATATAGACCACTGTCAGGGACATGACCTGGCTTTGCCATCTCTGCTCCAAGTGTGCCATAATTATTTCCATCTCCATTTAATGGAAATGAAAAAAATGAGAAAAGATAAAGCAACAGAAATATAGAGGCCAGGCCTTACAGTGAGTGATCTGTTTCATTTCTACTCACATTCTCTTAGCTAAAACCCAACCACTTGGCCATATGTAACTGAAAAACAAGACTGGGAAGTGAAATTTAGCTGTGTGTCTAGGAAGAAGTTTGTATTTTCATACACAGATAGAAAACTTTCTAATACCACATTCACATGCTACTAGAAAAAAATTTATATATGATCAATTCATTAGATACAGTAGAAGCATCTGATGAAATTCAACAGCACTTGATTGAAAACAAAATGAAACAAACAAAAAATAAAACTGAACAAAATTCTGGGTATTTTGAATGTAACTTCATTAATCTGATGTAAAATATCTATTTAAAAAAGTACAAATGTTACATCCAATGGTAAATTATTGAACACCCTCTAAAATTAGAAAAAAATGCATGGATGCATGCCATATCCACATCTGTTTATCATTATATTGGATATCATGGCAAGATTTACAGGGAATAAAAACAAATACAATGTATATGAAATAAAAAAGAAAGAAATCTCTCATTCCTAAATAACAGTTTGATTGCTTGAAACAATATAATCCAAAGATAAATAGCTAGAATTAATGAGACAGTGTATGTATATCTCTATATCTATCTATCTATCTATCTATCTATCTATCTATCTATCATCTATCTTAATCATATCTTCTTACTGGAAAAAATATCCTAAAGCTTAATTTAAAACAGTAACTTTAATACAACATTGAAATATACAGAATTTTGGAGTAAATACAATAAAATGTTTTCATGGATGTCAAAAAATATTAAATAATATAAATTTTAAAAGCATTAGTATAGAGAGCAATGATAATTTCCTGGATTGGGAAATTTAATATTATAAATTAACATTTTTCCAAATTCAATAATAATTTCAAAAAATTGCCAATAAATCCCAACAAAATATTCTTTAAATCAACAAAATGAGTACAAAATGTTTATAGAAATGCAAAATGTCAAGAATAATAAAGATAGTATTGTAAAGAGGAAGAATATGAGAACTTACCTTATCAGATAATAAATATTATTATTAACCTAGACAAATTAAGAAATTAAGTCTTTAGTCTTTAACATAACATAAAGATAAAACTTCATAGGACAGATAAAACAGGGGGTAAATATTATTTGTAGTCCTCATCTATGAAATAGCTGGCATGTTAGACTAGTAGGAAAAAGAACACTTTTATAAATGGTTCTGGGAAAGTTGGTATCCCATATTAAAATAAAATGCATTATGTAAAATGATTTATTCTTAGTGGATTATGTATCTAAAGGTGAAAGCAAAATGGTTCAATTTAAAGAAGCTAATATAGAAACACTTTTTTATTTTTTTATTTTTTTTTAATTTATTTTTTATTGGTGTTCAATTTACTAACATACAGAATAACCCCCAGTGCCCGTCACCCATTCACTCCCACCCCCCGCCCTCCTCCCCTTCCACCACCCCTAGTTCGTTTCCCAGAGTTAGCAGTCTTTACGTTCTGTCTCCCTTTCTGATATTTCCCACACATTTCTTCTCCCTTCCCTTATATTCCCTTTCACTATTATTTATATTCCCCAAATGAATGAGAACATATAATGTTTGTCTTTCTCCGACTGGCTTACTTCACTCAGCATAATACCCTCCAGTTCCATCCACGTTGAAGCAAATGGTGGGTATTTGTCATTTCTAATAGCTGAGTAATATTCCATTGTATACATAAACCACATCTTCTTTATCCATTCATCTTTCGTTGGACACCGAGGCTCCTTCCACAGTTTGGCTATCGTGGCCATTGCTGCTAGAAACATCGGGGTGCAGGTGTCCCGGCGTTTCATTGCATCTGTATCTTTGGGGTAAATCCCCAACAGTGCAATTGCTGGGTCGTAGGGCAGGTATATTTTTAACTGTTTGAGGAACCTCCACACAGTTTTCCAGAGTGGCTGCACCAGTTCACATTCCCACCAACAGTGTAAGAGGGTTCCCTTTTCTCCGCATCCTCTCCAACATTTGTTGTTTCCTGCCTTGTTAATTTTCCCCATTCTCACTGGTGTGAGGTGGTATCTCATCGTGGTTTTGATTTGTATTTCCCTGATGGCAAGTGATGCAGAGCATTTTCTCATATGCATGTTGGCCATGTCTATGTCTTCCTCTGTGAGATTTCTGTTCATGTCTTTTGCCCATTTCATGATTGGATTGTTTGTTTCTTTGCTGTTGAGTTTAATAAGTTCTTTATAGATCTTGGAAACTAACCCTTTATCTGATATGTCATTTGCAAATATCTTCTCCCATTCTGTAGGTTGTCTTTGAGTTTTGTTGACTGTATCCTTTGAAACACTTTTTAACCTTAGGCTAGCAGAAATCTTTTCTTTCTTTTTTAGAAAAGCGGAGAGAGGGGAAGGACAGAGAGAGAGGAAGAGGGGAAGCAGCGCCCCCACCTTGAGCAGGGAGCCTAACTAAGGGATCAATCACAGGACCCTGAGATCATGACCTGAGCCGAAATCAAGAGTCAGATGCTTAATGCACTAAGCCACCCAGGTACCCTGAAAAAACAAAACAAAACAAAACAAAACCTTTTTAATCAAGACCAAGAATATTCTAAAAGTAAAGGAAATTATTAATAATCCCCATCATGATAAATTAAATATACTTGCTCATTAATAAAAAAAAAGAGAAAGCATAGGTGCAAATTGTCAGGATAGACTTGCAAAATGTAAATCTAAAGACTTATGTACCTAAAACTTACACAGAATGACTTTGATTCTATTAGAAAAAAAATCAATAAGTAGATTAATAAATACCATCAACACACCTTTTACATAGGAAGTCCTAAATGGCTATCAAATGTGTGAAAAAGTCATCAACCTAGCTGATGTTCAAGGAGATGAAAAATGAAATCATATTGAGGTACTGTGTCCTACCTACGAGATTGGTAACATAAAGAAGCAGAGTCTGAGAGTGTTATGTCTTGGCAGAGTGCTCCTCCTTAGCACTCACTGCTGGTGAGAGTGTACATGAGGACAATAACTTCTGAAAACAGCCAGCCATTATCTGGCAGAGTTGGAGTTACGCACACCAGGTGGGTGTGGTCTAATGCAAGGATACTTCTGCAAGAAGATATGCTGACTAGTGAGCAGGCTCCTGCAGGTGTTTCCCATTGATTCCTCAGAAAAACTGTGGGGCAGGACACAAGAGATACACGATACATCTTTTTGTTAACACAAAGCAGGTCAATTTTCAAGAGACTATTCATTACACCCATTGCTTGGGTCATGGGTGAGACCAAGAGTTTGTGCAACATTGGGCAAGCTGTCCAATACACCTGCGACCCTACCATTCTCTTTCCAGAACTCCACCCTAGAGAAACTCTTATAGAAATGCACCTGGAGTCTTGTGCATAATGCTTTGAGCTGTCCTTTGCTCATTATTTCTGGGTGGTAGATAAATAGTGGCCTCTACAGCAATTAAAAAAAAAAAAAAATGAATACAGGCACGTTAAAAGCATAATGTTAAGCAGACAATGTTGTAAAATGGCACATGGAGTATGCTACCATTTATGGAAAGTTTAAAAACTTTAAAATCCAAAAAAGATATTGCTTGCAAATACAAAGCAAGGATATAAACACAGTTCTCAGCACAATGGTTATTTCTGAGCAGGGGAAAAGATGATTGGATTTGAGAGAGGTTCAGGTAGGTTTTTCATGTCAAAGTTTCCATCACTTTTAAGCCAAATGGCTTGTTTTATAATTTTCTAAATCTTAAGTGCATTATTACACATTCTCCTTTATAGATATCTAGCAATTAATAAAAATATAACTAGCAGCAAAAAGAAACAGTAGAAAAATGACAGAATTTGCACACATGCGTTCTTGTTATATCGTCCCATTTATCTATTTACTTTTGCTGGTCTATGGTGGATCTGAATTCATTCATTTATTTTTTTTAATTTTTTATTTATTTAGGATAGTCACAGAGAGAGAGAGAGAGAGAGGCAGAGACATAGGCAGAGGGAGAAGCAGGCTTGATGCAGGGAGCCCGACATGGGATTCGATCCTGGGTCTCCAGGATCGCGCCCTGGGCCAAAGGTAGGCGCTAAACCGCTGCACCACCCAGGGATCCCCTGAATTCATTCATTTATATAAAACTTCCCTTAAATTATTTTTGACACCTTATACCCCTACAATAGCATATCTTTCTGATTTTAGAGTTTATGAAAGATTTTAGGTAGACCGATTAGTTTTGGTTGCAAAATAATGATCCAGGGGATACACTTGAAAATTAATATGCCCATACAGTGCTTAAAAGTTGAATGGGATGCCATGAGGATGGCTTTACACCTTACAGTAGCCAGAAACCCACACATACCCTATCATCTTGCTCCAGCTGGTTTCCTTATTTACTTTACTCTATAGGCAGGCAGTTCCAGACATTTGAGTGTGAGTCTAGTTTAAACAAACATGAAGACTAGTAGTCAACAATTCAGTGCCATAGAAAAGCAAGAATCCTCACTCAAAAATAAAATAAGGGGCTCAAACTTAGTCCTCACACCTGTAAGACTCCAACACATACTGTGTCTGTGTTTTTAATAGACTTCACTTACTTCTGACATCATCTTCTAATAACATGATTCTAAGAATTAAGTATGCTTTATAATTTGTCTGGAGGCCAGTGACATCCAGCATGGGAGTTCAAAGGGAAGAGGTGTGCCAAGTAAGCTGAGGCAGCCAGAATGGAAGCAGAAATTAAAGATGTGGAGAATATTGGGCAGCCTGGGTGGCTCAGCGGTTTAAGGATCCTGGAGACCCGGGATCAAGTCCCACATCGGGCTCCCTGCATGGAGCCTGCTTCTCCCTCTGCCTGTGTCCCTGCCTCTCACTGTGTCTCTCATGAATAAAGAAATAAAATCTTAAAAAAAATAAATAAAGATGTAGAGAATATGAATAAGGGCTTTGGGCTGCCTGTCTGGAATCAGCAACGAGGTATGAGTTTCTGTGCCCACCTCCTTCAGACTTGGCAGAGCCACTGGCAGACACATTATAGAATTCATAATGGAAACCAGGGCAAGGTTTGCTTGTGAGCAATTTGTGGCTTATTAGTCACATTTGGAAACTATTCTCTGAGGAAATCACACGTTGGCCTGATACTTATCGATGAAGAGGGGAACTGACAGCGACTTCTAACTCATCATTACCATGGTTGAAATGGTTCCATTAAAGAGGCAGTAGGAAAACCCGGTATCATTATTCAGGGCATGTTGGATGATCACAACGTGAGAACCCAGCATCTATCAGCTTTCACTAGGGCTTTTTTAGGAATGAACAGGATCTGACTCCTGCCCTCAAAAAGCACACAATAAAATAAGAAAGTCAAGTACTTGCTCACAATCGAACGCCTGTGAGAGATCATTAAAATGTTGCATCAAGATCACAGAGAACCCAACCATTTTGGTTTAGAAGCTGAACCCAGTTCTTTGCTGAATGTTTCAGGGCAGAGAGAGAGAGAAGAGAGGGGACAGAGAGATCTTTGAAAGGTGATGTAAGAGTAATTAGTTGAAGGACATGCTGAGATTGGCAAAGTAGGAAGAAGACCTCTTCTGGCTCATGAAATAGGAGGAATAGATACAGAATAATTGGTGTAGATGGTTAAGTTTGGGATCTAGAAGGATTTAAGCAGATGTGAGCAGATGTGGACGGGTGATATAAGAGGAAGGAGGGGAATATTACATTTCAAAAATATGTGGAGGAAAACACACTGAGACACTGTAATATGATACATGTGGATTGTCCTACGCCTTTTTGTGAACGTTTAAAAGTCATGTACTACTTTTAAATATCTAGTAAGAGCAAAATTTGGCTGAGTGTGGCAACTCTTTCTTAGCTTTAAGAATTAATATTTTGTGTATTCCAAGGCACAAAGCCTGCAGGTTTAAAACATTTCAGCTTTGAGGGGCACTTGGGCGGTTCAGTCAGTTAAGCACTGGACTCTTGGTTTTGGCTCAGGTCATGATCTCAGTGTCCTGAAGTCAAGCCCCTTGAAGGGCTCCACATTCAGCAGGGAGTCTGCTGGACATTCTTCCTCTCCCTCTGTGCCTCCACCCTGTCCGTACTCCCCCACTTGCTCTTTCTCCCCCCACTCTCTAAAATAAATAAATAAACCTTAAAAAAATTTTCAACTTTGAAAATGTTGTGATCAGATCCCAAAGAATGGATTGTAGCACCTTGTCTGTTCTTAGATTTATAAGCTATGAAGGCCAATTGGTTTTATAAAGAACCAGCTAAATAGCTCAGAATCTCTCTCATTTATCCATCTTGCACTTTGCAAATATCCCTAAGAGCCCATCAACAAGTTTTCTTTCTACTGGTAATAAACATATATGTGGCATTGAACTTCAATTACTAAAGATGTTTCAATAGTCCCATTCTCTCCCATTCTCTGACTCACTCCGATCTTCCTTTTACCATACTGTAAGTAAATAGCTGTTAGCAGAATGGAAATGATATTCTGGATCTACCCTACAGCAGCTGTGTAGCCAGGAGAGGTCACTCAATTCCATTGAGACTCAGTTTTCATATCTGTCACACGGGGATGATAACCATATCTGTCTTGTATGGTTTCCAATGCTTTACAAGAGGTTGAGATGTGGTCAACATTGGAGTATAATGTCTTTTATAGTCATAAAAAATAAATATTATAGTTATTGAGATCATTATCATTGCTACACTCAGACCTTTTCTCTCTTAGTTGGCTTCCGTTTCTTATGCCCTGATAAATACATTCTACTCTAAAGTTAAAAATTTGTGCCTAATGGAATACCTTTCCCTTATATGTGCATTTTAGCAGGTGTATCATCCTGAATCCCCTTACAGCCACCTTGAGACATAGACTAGGTATAATAATGAATGATTGGAAGGGAAAGGCAATGTCATATTTTGGGTTAGAGTAAGTATTATGGAAATTGGCAGCTTGGGTTCCAATCCCAACTTTTTCACCATTAACTGCATAACCTTGGAAAAGTCTTCAACCTGCTGCATCAGGCATCTCACTGCTAGAATGGACTTTATACTACTTACTTCTTTCATGGAGTCTATGAATTTTAAAATAATTAATAGTACATGCAAAATGGTTAGAATAGTGCCTGACAATTAAAACGCATAGTAAATGTTAGCTATTCATTTTCTCTAATGATTAAGCCATTATTTTGTCAAGGCTGCTTCTGAGAAATGCAGATTCAGTAATTCTGGGTGAAGATCAGTAATCTGCATTACAAACAAGTTTTTCTGGTGATTCTGTTGCAGGTGCCACATAGTTTGCATTTTGACAAATAAGCATTAGTTAGCATAGACAGGAACTTCACTCACTTCTGGAATTTACTGCAAGAGCTCTGTATGCCAAATACTAGGTTAGGCCTGGCATATGTCTGTTCCCTATTTGCTTTTATGTGCTTCTTTCCAGATACAACTTGATGGCCTGTCCTGAGCTTTCCTGAGCAGAAGTTTTGCTTCATTGCTTTAGAATCCTTACTCTCGATGTTAACTGAAGAGCTTGTACAAAGAACATCTTTTTTCAGTAGACTTCTACGGATGTTTCACTTTCCTCCAATTTTCTTGTAAAATGCTAGCTCCCTGCTTTCCTTATTAAGGCCCATGTATCAATTCTATATATCTCTCTTTAATCTGAGCCCATGCTCAACCCTGTCATTATTCTCTTGGATCACTGGGTTACTTCCTGGATGATATTCTTCACATTATGGCAACAAGAGAACTATTTCAGAATCCTCTTGATCTGAAGAGTCATTTCCTATTTGAAGTGTGAACTCAAAACAAATTTTCCATTCCATGGCATCATGATATCATCCTACCGAATTCCATAGAAATACCCTGCAAAGTCAGGGCAGTGTAATTGATATTTATCAGTCCATGATGAGAGCCAGGTGCGCTAAGAATAACAAGTTATTTTAGAGAAGGTTCTCCCAGAAGCAGCTCCTTGGGCAAGAATTTTAGTGGAAACAGTTATTAGGTAGAGGGACTTGAAAAGCTCTGGTACAGAAGTGGGGAGTCAGACAGAGAAATGAGATAGATGAAGGAGTGAGACAGACACATCAGTACAGAGTAGACTAGTGAGTAGGTTACTGCTTTGAAAAGCAGGAGCTAAATTCATCTGCCAACCTCCTGGAGACAGCATAAAATTCTCTTGAACACTGTTCCCACTAAAGGAGAGGTGGTTGGGGTATTAATAGAGCAACTCTGCATTTAGAGCTACTCCTGCAGGAGACACTTCCTTGCCATGGCCACTCTAAGCATGTAGTTATGACCCAAGAAAGACTGTCAGAGAACGGCAGGTACTTACAGTAGGAAGTCAAATGTGTGTGTGAAACTGAATGTTGAGATATGAGTGCACACAAATATTATCTATTACACATGCACAAAATATGGATTGGGTTCTTCTCAAGGTAATGACTTATTTATAGATATTTATTGAATAACCAGCCATATCTTATGCCAGCCAGAGACCCATACAGAATGAATAAATAAAAGTGAATAAATTGTGGTACTGCCATAAAGGACATTACATCTTCAAATAAAATTCAGCACCTTGGCATACTGAATATTTGAAGCTGAAGGAATTTGAGAATGGCAGAAGGTGGAACATCGTCCTGACCATCATCCCCCACCCTTCTTCCCTGAAAGAGATCATAAAAACTTCATGTGAGAGGCTAGGTAGGAAAAGATGTTAGGGTCCAAAGCCAATGGCCAAGAAAGAATTCTTGAGATATCTTTGCTGCAAAAAAAGTGGTTTTATTAAAGCATAGAGACAGAACGCATTGGCAGAAGGAGCTGCACTGCAACCATGAAGAGTGGTTCATTATATACTTTCAAGCTGGGAGGGAGTTAGGTATAGAGTAAGTATCTAAGGAATTTTGGAAGCAAGGTTTCCAGGGCCTTGAAGGGGTTAGCTATTGTTGGGAAAGGGTCATTTATTACCGTCTAATAAAACCTGAGTCATGAGACCTTTCAGATATATGTATCAGTGGGTCATATGCTTGGGAGATGATTGCCAATGTGTATCTTAGGGAGGGGAATACGGATAAAAAAAGTTTCCAAAGGAATTTTTATATGTTAAAGTAGACTTACAGGATCCTGGGGGTTGGGCTAAGATTACCTGTTGTCCTTAGCAAAGAATTAACATCAAGGAAGATGAGCTCCTAGAGGACTGTCATTCTGCCTGTTTCAAGGATTTGTCAATGGGCTGTAAGCAGTAGGAAAATTTAATAATTTTTTTCTGTCTTTGTTTCCCACATCAAGAGGATCTCACCCTATACAGAGAAAAGAATCATCCTTATCTTTGAAGACAAAGGGACACAGAGAAGAATCAAAGTGAACAGGCCTCACTAAGTTTCCCTCAAAATACAACTCTTAGTTCATACTCCTGGACCAATCCTATTTCTCCAAGACTATCCACTCTTCATCAAATTTAGCATTAAAATATTTTGGTTGTTATTCCTTTATTAAGGTTCTCATGTTAGTTAAAACTTATTTAAATAAATTTGAATGCTTTTTAATCTGTGTTTTTCAGTTTAATTTTCAGACCAAGCCGGGAAGCCGAAGAGGGTCAAAGGAAACTTTTCCTCCCTACAACCTAACGAAGAAGGCCGTTGCAAAACTCTAAGTAACACAAAGCTAAATAATTGGACAGAAATACACACATATACACACATCAGCACAAGTCTTCAGCAACTACTGAGATGATCTGAGAAGAGCAGAATGGAGAGTTAGGGTGTCCAGTGGGACTGTTTCTCCTGCTTTTCAAATAAATCTTCAGTCCTTTCTCTTTCCCTATTATGCCTGTACCTCTCCAGCTATAGGTAGGGGTGCCAGGGTGGTATAGTCAGTTAAGGCGTCCAACTTGGTTTCCACTCAGGTCCTGATCTTACGGGTTGTGAGATCAAAGTCCTGCATAGGGCTCTAAACTCAGTCTAGAGTCTGCTTAATACACTCTTTCCGCCGTCTGCCTCTCCCTCCTGTGCAAGTTTTCTCTCTCTCTCTCTCTCAAATAAATAAATAAATCTTTTTAAAAAATGCCAAAAAAGTTTCTAAAAGCAAAGCACAGAGAAGAGATTTTCATCTCTGTTTTCAAAACAAGGATTAAATAAGAATATTTACTAAAAATCCATATACTCAACTCTTAGATCTTAATATCCTATTAGAGGAAAAGCATAGGGATAGAAAATGCCTGGTTCTTCCACTGTATGTTAGTTGAGAGAATGATTTTCTTAAGTTATATACTGCTATAAAAATAAGTTATAATTATGACTACATTAAAATCCATAATTATATTAAAATCTCTACTTCGTGAATAAGTGCCCTTACAGAACCCATTCTGGACACAGAAATGTGAATTTCCTGGCAATGTAAACATTTGAAAGTCTATCATCACTACAGACAAAGTCCTGCCTGTAAATCTTGGTTTAACCAGTTAATAGCTGTGAGAAAAGAGGGAATTCATTTTCTCTCACAAACTTAGGTTTCTAATTTCTAACCTGTGAAAATGTCTACTAAAAAGCCACGAAGAAGTGCCCAGTTTCTGATCCCAATGTGCCGCCCCTGCAAGTTCTTAAACAATTTATACAACAAAACATTTGGAAACAAATCATATTTTTTATACTATAAAGTGTAGTCCTCATAACCATAACAGAGAGACCCTAACATGACTATTGATGAAATTTTTGCTAAAGGACCATTAAAAATGCCAGAATTCTAAGGCAATTTCATGAAAAAAAAGAGATAAGCATTAAAAATCCACTATATTAACAGTCACTATTTGCAAATCTGTGACCCCAGACTACTGTAAGAGCTCCATGATTGAAGCTCACTACTTCATCCTAAGCTAGATGAGCAGGAATGGCCTAGAACAAAAGCAGCTGGGAGGCTTGCTCTGTGGGTTTCTCATAACCCAATTTAGGCAGAATGAAGTTTTCTCTCTAATGAAAGGGAAATCATGCACACATAAAGGAACAGAAATTCAGGAAGGATGGAAAGTTGCTTGCCTTCTGAGGATCTTATCTGGCCAGGACAGTGGTTCTGTGGTCTAGGGGGCTGTGGGAGATTCAAAGTGAAACATTCCTGGCCTCCTCTGTTATAATTCCCTGGCCCTTATCCCTGGGACTATTCCCTGACAACTACAGAGAAACTACAGGAAGAAGAATCTTTTCCATTGTATGCTTCGATATGTGTGCCCTCTAGGCATTCCATTTTTACAAAAAATGCCCCATATGTCTTTTTGAACTTAAGGTAGAAGTCTGATACTTTTGGCTACCCCCTGTGCAATATTAAATAAGGGGTAGGATTTGGATACTGCTCACCCACCCTATTTCCTCTGCCAAGTGGTCAACAGCTTTACAACAGACTGGGCAGAAATAAAATCATACAAAAGTTGGAATTCTCTCAAAGCAAAAACTAATTTGTCAGGGAGCCCAGTAGCTCAGTGGTTTAGAGCCTGCCTTCAGCCCAGTGCGTGATCCTGAAGAACCCAGATCGAGTCCCATGTCAGGCTCCCTGCATGGAGCCTGCTTCTCCCTCTGCCTGTGTCTCTGCCTCTCTCTCTGGTCTGTCTGTCTGTCTCTCTCTCTCTGTCTCTCATGAATAAATAAAAATTAAAAAAAAACTAATTTGTCCAAGGAGTTCTTGTCATTCATATGATTAAAGTAGGGGGGAAGCACAGATCAAATCTAAGTGCAACAGGGTAGAGAAAACATTTATTTTCCCTTAAAATCCCAGAGGGACAGAGTCCTTAGACTGAATGTAAATTAGTGTTCTATTGGAAAAGCTTTCCTTTCTACCATTCTTTGCCCTGCTTGTGCATAGGCCCATTTTATGACACAAAATACATGGATGTTCAGTAGTACCAACAAACAGGGTGACACAAAAAAGAAAAATCAAATATTCACTCTAATATATGGTCAAATGTTGTACTAATCTTGTCCCAAAGAAGTAGTCCTCTTTCCTTTTCTGAGTGAGTGATGGAGAGGTCATAAACATAGAGAGAAAAGCCTTATCATGTCAGGATAAACTAAGAAAAACTGTGAAATGATAACTGAGGAAACATTAGGCAAGTTATTTCACTTGTGGGCTAGACTGTGTGACGTCAACTGATCTAAGACTGGGGATCATGTTTCCTTGATTCTCCTTCTCTGTAGGCATAGTAGGAGTCTAGTTTAGAATTGGGCAAAAGAAAAATGTGTCCATGTTTTGAAGGAAGAAGTGAAGCAGACAATCATTACTCTACAAAGTTGTAAAGATGAGACATAGGAACAGAAAGACACAGATGTGTCCTATGGTCTCCCGATTGACTGCTCCTTCTCTCAACCCTGTGTCCAGCTCATCTTCCCAACAGCTTTACCTACTGAAAGTAACATCTCAGGGCGACCATCAGAATCTGACTATAGGCTCACACGAGGTAGTAAGTCCTCTTCTTGTACCACCAATTATAAGAATACTATGTGCTTAGGAAATTTCACGGTGGGAAGAAGTTTGAAGATTCTTTGACATGTAATGAATGCTAAAAGGGTTAAGGAAAAAATTATTCCAATTCTCTACAATCTCTTCCAGGAAATAGAAGCAGGGGGAACACTTCTTAACTTATTTCACAAAGCCAGAATTACTCTACTACAAAAACCAAATAAAGAAAACGCAGAAAAAAATAAAAACATCTATAGAACATATTGCTCATGGGAGCATAGATTAAAAAATCCTCAATAAATAATAGCAAATTGAATTCAATATTATGAAAAGTATTACATATTTATAACCAGGGGAGATTTATTCTAGATGTGCAAAAATAATTTCACATTTGAAAACAATTAAGGTAATCATCATAATCAACAAGCTAAAGGAAAAAAAATCATATAATCATATCAATGGATCCAGAAATTGCATTGACATAACGTAACAACTAGTCATGATAAAACTGTCAGCAACTAGAAATGAAAATTTACTCAATTGATAAGAAAAATGCAAAAATAAACCTTTGGCTAACATCATTCTTAATGAGAAACTAGATAATCTTCTCCTAAAACTGGGAAAAGGCAAGAATGTCCCCTCTCACCACACCTACTTAATACTATGAAGAGGTCCTAACTAGTGCAAACAGATAATAAAAATAAATGAAAGGTGTAACATATCAAGAGAGAAGAAACAAAATGGGTCTTTGTTTACAGATAATTTGATTTTCTACATAGAAAACCCCAAAGAGTCAAGAACAACAACAACAATTCCTGGAAACAATAAGTGAAGGTTAGCAAGGTCACAGAATTCAAGATTAATACAACCAAGGTATATTCCATTCTTACATATTACCAATGAATAATTGGTATGTAAAATTCCTTGCAAATACCACGTATAAAGCACTAAGAGAAAAAATTAAAAGAAAAAAAAAACTTAGGTAAAAGTAAGACACAGGATTGCCAGGACACCTGAATGCTTAGATCCTCACCTGCTGAGAGTAGGAGTGGTTCCTCTCTCAGTCCTGGCAATGGTTGGACCCAAATCTCATGGACCAGGTGCTGATGCAGGTTCTTAGATGCAATAGTGCATAAAATCGTGAGAACTTCTCTTTGCAAACAGGAAGGAAGAGCCCTAAAGTTACCATGTCTCAGTCACAGGGCTTTACAGAAAAGTACATAGATACAGATGAGATTTAGAAAACTCACCTTGTGGGACCGAGGAAAGATGAGGAATGAATAAATAAGCCACATCATATCTCTACACAGTCAACTTGTGGCTGAGTGACTTTAATAATATTCTAATATACATATATATCACAGTTGATTTAGCCATTCTTCAGTTGATGGACATCTGGCTTATTTCATATTTGGGGTTATTATGAATAAAGTTGCTAAAAGCAAAAAAAGTGAAGAATAAAATAAAATGAATTCAACAAATCAGAGTAGAGTGTGCATTACAGTTCTTCTTTAACTCCTACACAATAGGCTCAAATCCCAGTTACAACTTTACATAATTGTGATTCAAAAGCAAGTGAGGATCTCATTATAGCTTGGAAAATTGATCATTTCCAATTGATTTATCCAGTAAATAAAAAAAGAGAACTTCTCCTTTGCATTTTTCTTCAACTATTTTCCCAAGAGAAATTGAATTACCACATGACAATATACCCAAATAGAAGGGAATCTATTTTCTGGTGAAGTGTAATGGCCATAGCAGTAAATATAATTTCTTAATTCATGATTTATGCTATTTGATGGGGTCAATATTGTCTGATAAGGTCAACAGATGATCAGTTTGTCCCACTATAGAGCATATTCTTGAAACATTTTTCTCGACCTTTTGCTCAGTCCCTAGAATTATTCCTTCTAAACGCATGCTTGAATCTTTTCTATTACAAGACTTTGTATCTAGTGTCATTGTTTTATGGGCATATTTCTGAAAACTCTAATTATAGATAATTTTCTTCAAACTATTAACCTCAAACCAGAAGTTGTACCCTAATCAAAATTAGACTCAGTGTTTTCATATTGCTTTCATCTGAGGGCCAGGGTATTCTTATTAAATGCCATTCTTTATGGTTCCTCATCATTAATGTCAGTCTTATTGGGTGTTAATTTATTTTTCTCAGGTTCCAAAGCACGAAGGAGATGTTTAAAAGTTTGTGGATTGAGGCCATTTGCATGAACAAATTAGGTTTTTTCTTATTATAGTAAATCTTGATATAGGCCAATATGCTTGTCCTCTAAATGCCTTCTTGTTTTGATTTGAGTCTACAACATGACATGTTAAAGAAGTGTGGCATTTACATAACGTGTAGTCACTTCAGATAACTGTACCAGTGTATATTAGAAAATTTACTCTTTGAACCTTAATAACAAGCAATTTGAGAGTTTATTGCAATATCTAAGAAATATTCCAAGACTACTTCATGCTTTTTAGTAACTCAGATAAAGGATTGGTGAGGTTGAAATAAAGTTATTTATTTTTATAAGCTGCCAAGTTTGGCAGTTAATAAAATGTATTTTCAGAATACAAATTCAATTTAGATCTTAAAATACATTTCAAATGTATAACCATATCTATTTCTTAGATTTGTTGTGGGTAGCTCAAAGACACAAACCTTCAGGGAGATCACGTATCAACTGAGGAGTATGGTCAAGACCTTAACTTTTCTGGGCTTCCGATTCCTAAATGTAAAATTGGCATATAGATTAAAATAAATTACCTATGTATCTAGACTATATGTAAATACATATGTGTGTATATATGAGTATGTGTGTGTGTGTATCTACCTGTGTAGGTATATAGTTGAGGCTCTCAATAAACATAGCTATTTCTTCTCTAACCCAGTGGTGGTTGATTCAGAGATGGAACAGCCTGACAATATAGAAAAACAGATTTACAGTCGTAGAAGTCCTGGAGTACCCAAAATGTTAACAAGGGAAACCTTTAAAAGCTATTTCTCTGCTCAGTTACCTCCATCCATATTTCCCCAATTAACTCCTAATTTTCCATCATGTCATAGCCAAAATAACCTCCTCTGAGAAGTTTTCCCTGACCACTCCATTTGAGGTAATTGCCCCTCTTATTGTATTTTATTAATTTCTGCTAATTTCATTGTTCTTTCCTAGCAGTTTGTGCACATATCATACTCTGATGAAATCACCTGCCTTTCCTTTGTAATTCATTGTATTTAAATTCCAGTAAATTAACATATAGCATTATTAATCATAGGTATACAATATAGTGGTTCAACAATTCTGTACATCACTCAGTGTTCATCATAAGTGTAATCTTAATCCCTTTATTACACCCATCCCCCCACCCACCTGCCCTCTGATACCATAAATTTGCTCTCCATAGTTAAGAGTCTGACTTTTTTGGTTTGTCTCCTTTTTTACTTTGTTCATGTGTTTTCTTTCTAAAATTCTACATATGAGTCAAATCATATAGTCTTTATCTGTCTCTGACTGACTCATTTCACTTAGCATTATGCTGTAGATCCATCCATGTTATTAAAAATAGCAAGATTTCATTCTTTTTTCTGGCTAAGTAATATTTTATTGTGTATATATACTACTTCTTTATCATTTCATCTATCATTGGACACTTGGGCTACTTGCATAACTTAGCTATCATAAATAATGCAGCAATAAACACAGAAGTGCATATATTTTTTGAATTAGTGTTTTTGCATTCTTTGAGTAAGTACCCAGTAGTCCAATTCTTGGATCATATGGTAGTTCTATTTCTAATTTTTTCAGGAGCCTCAATACTGTTTTCCACAGCGACTGTACTAGTTCACTTTCCACCAACAATAAACGAGTGTTCCTTTTTCACTACATCCTCATTAACACCTGTTTCTTGTATTTTTGAGTATAGCCATTCTGACAGGTGTAAAGTGATATCTCATTGTGTTTTTCATTTGCATCCCTGATGATTAGTGATGTTGAGCATCCTTTCATGCTTCCGTTGGCCATCTGTATGTCTTCTTTGGAGAAATGTCAATTCATGTCTTCTGCCCATTTTTAATTGGATTATTTGTTTTTGTGGTGTTGAATTATATAATTGCTTTATATATATTGGATACCAATCCTTTATCAGATGTGTCATTTCCAAATATCTTCTCCTATTCAGTAGGCTGTCTTTTGGTTTTATTGACTCCTTTGATGTGCAGATGCTTTATACTTTGATGGAGTCCCAATAGTTCATTTTTGCTTTTGTCTTCCTTGCCTCAGATAACATAGCCAGAAAATGTTGCTATGAACAATGTCAGAGAAATTACTGCCTGTGCTCTCTCCTAGGATTTTCATGGTTTCTAGTCTCATATTTAGGTCCTTAATCCATTTTGGGTTTATTTTTGTGTGTGGTATAAGGAAATGTTTCAGTTTCATTCTTTTGCATGTAGCTGTCCAGTTTTCTCAACACCAATTGTTGAAGAAACTCTTTTTCCCATTGCATAGTCTTGCTTCCTTTGTCAAAGATCAATGTCTACAATAGCCAAACTGTGCAAAAAAAAAAAAAAACTGAGATGTCCATCAACATGAATGGATAAAGAAGGTGTGGTATACATATACAATAGAATATTACTCAGCCATCAGAAAGTATGAATAGTTACCATTTACATTGATGTGGATGGAATTGGAGGGTATTATACTGAGTGAAATAAGTCAAGCAAAGAAAGACAATTATCATATTGTTTCACTCATATGTAGAATGTAAAAAACATCACAGAGGGTCATAGGGTAAGGGAGGGAAAACTGAAGGGGAAGTCATCAGGGAGGGAGACAAACCATGAGAGAGACTCTTAACTATGGGAAACATACTGAGGGCTGCTGGAGGGGAGGTTGGTGGGGAGATGGGTAACTGGGTGATGGGCAATAAATAGGGCATGTGATGTGATGAGCACTGGGTATTATATGCAACTGATAAATTGTGAACACCATGTCTGAAACTAATTATGTACTATATATTGGCTAATTGAATTTTAAAAAATTTAAAAAGATTAATATACCATATAATTGTGGGTTTATTTCTGGCCTTTCTACTCTGTCTTCTAATCCATAAGCATGGATGGTCTTTCCATTTCTTTGTGCTGTATTCAATTTTTTCCATCATTGTTTTATAGTTTTTGGTATACAGATCTTTCCCTTCCTTGATTAAGTTTATTAATTAATAATAAAGATAATATATTAGGTATTTTTATTTTTGGTATAATTGCAAATGGGATTATTTTCTTAATTTCTCTTTTGACTACTTATAAGTGTGTAGAAATGCAACAGATTTCTGTATATTGATTTTGTATCCTGCGACCTTACTGAATTCATATTTTAGTTTTTATAGTTTTTTAGTGGAGTGCTTAGAATTTTCTATATATAGCATCACATCATCTGCAAATAGTGCAAGTTTTGTAAGTTTCTCTTACCAATTTGGATATCTTTTATTTCTTCCTCTTCTCTGATTGCTATGGTGAGTACTACCGGTGTTGAACAACATAGTACTACCACTATGTTGAACAAAAGTGCCAAAAGTGAACATCTTTGTCTTGTTCTTGATCTTTTTTTGCCATTTAGTATGAGGTTAGCTGTGGATTTTTCACATATGGCCTTTATAACACTAAAGTATGTTACCTCTAAACCTACTTTCTTGAGGGTTTTTATCATAATGGATGTTATACTTTGTAAATTTTTTTGCACCTATTAAAATTATTATATGGGTTTTTAAATCCTTTTTTATTATTGGTGTGATTTATCATGTTGATTGTTTTGTGAATATTGAGCCACTCTTGAATCCCAGGAATACTTCCCAACTGATCATGGTGAATGATCTTTTTTTTTTTTTTTTTTTTAATGTATGGTTGGATTTAGTTTGGTAATCATCTGCTCTCTGTGGTAGGCAATTAACCACCTGATCAGAATATACTTCATTCATTCATTCATTCATTCATTCATTCATTCATTCATTTTAATGTCATTGTAAGATTTCTTTTCCATAGCCTGGTTTCAGATAGTTTTTTTAGCATTGAGAATAAAAATAAATCAGACAAAGACTCTGCCCTTATGTACATGTAGTACATTAGAAAGATCCAATCACACAATCACATAGTGATTTTTGAACTGAGACTTAAAAGGTAAGACTTAGCTTATCTTATCTGAGAGAGAGACATGGTCCTCATAGGAGCAGAGCAAAAGCATCAACAGATAACATACATGACCATTCTTTTTTGTATCCCTAGAATCATACATAATGCCAACAATATTGAAAGTAATCAAATTATTTAATCAATAAATAAAGGCAAGAATGATCCTTGTAAAAAAGCACTTATCAGAGTGCCAAGATTTTATAAGACCTCGATAAATTAAATAAACTCCATATATCAATTAGAACTAAACTGAGAGTCAACGTATGTGAAAAATTTTAATTGGAGTATTAAAAATACCAGCTGGTGATTTTACAGATGATCCTAAAGACTGCTGTAAAGATAGGTAACTGCGTTTTTCATTCATATCAATCTCTTGAGAGGCATAAACTCTTTTCGCTTTAATGTCTCCCTGTAACAGAGTTCCCTTTTATGAATTAATAGAACCAGTGAAGAAACGCTAATACAAGAATAAGGAGAATTTTAAATTCTATGGTCCCCAAGAAATTCTCAGTAGTCAACTTCCATAGACTACCCTTCATTTTTCCTCAGCTATGTCTTCTTGCCTTTTAAATTATTTCTCAAATTGATGTCTTGTGATCTCATACCTTTATCCCAACCAAATACAAAACTCTGAGAAAGTCCTCCCATGGCCTTCTTCTACTCTTGGCTCTTTATTTCTATTCTCCAAACTCACATGTAACTTCTCTAACTATAGTATAATCAAGCTGTGATGGGGGCCCTTGTACGGTGGGATTCCTGGGACTGGTACCTTCACAGTTCAGTCCTAAGTCTCAGCCCCAAAGGCTTGTGGTCCAAATCGGTCCCTCACTCAACCTCATTTTTGTGGTTGGCAATTACTCTTCTTCATTCCATTTATTTGTCCTAAAGCCCTTGCCTTATTACTGGCATGGCACATTCATTTTCCTACTAATTAACATCACTGGTAATAGAGATTTATTTTTGAAATAGTGGCTAAGAATGTGAGCTCTTGATTTTGAATCCTGGTTTCTTTCTTCACTTAGTGAGTGATCATGAGTAAGTTTTCTTATCTATAGAATAGAGGCAGAATATAACCTACTTTACTGGATACTTAGGAGGATTAAATGCAAAATTACGTGTAAAGCTATTCCCACCTACCCACTTTAAATGCCTCATTATCACCTTGAATCTTCCCTAATGCCTACCATATAGTTAATGGCTTTGTTCCTTCCTTATTTAGAAGAAGAGTAAAGATGAATATAACCACTAGTGACTTTTAACTATTATTTTTAAATTACAAGATTTGTGTTTTTCTCTCAGAAAGATACCATTTCAAAAACTGTAACTAATAGCTCTAAAAGTTGTCTTGGAATTCAGTTTTTTTTTTTCTGACTTAGGAGGGAAATATTAAAATTGGAAACTACTATATTGGGAACTATTATATTATATACTATATTATATATTTTTATTTAATATTATATGTTATATATTTGGGAACTATTATGTTGTATTTTATCTTAAGACTATTATATTTAGATAATAATGATTTCCACAGATGGAATTGCCTACATCTATGATTCTGGCAGGGACTAGGGGAACAGAAATGTTCTTCCAAATCTTTAAATTAAGCTGTTTTTGTTGCTCTCAATCATTTATCAAGGCAATCCTTTAAAGGCCCCAAACTGCTAAATGGAAGTACATTCTGATCTAAGTAACAGAAATATGTTTTAGGTAAAAGGATATTGGTGATAATGAGACATTGTTGATGATGATCAACATATATATAGAACTAGTTTTCATTTTAGGGTATTTGCTTATCCATCTAACGTCTTAAGAAAATAAATACTGTGAAGTATGTACATACATAGGACAACTTAATCCAGATGAATCCTCTCTGTACCTAGGGCTATTACCCTCTTACTGATACAGCAACATGAAACTGAAACTCCATTTGTGGGTTGGGGGCTCTCCCTAAAAAAGACAATTTATAACAAAATCTTTTCTTCGGTCACTAGACATCCCCTCTAATTAGTTGTAGCCATGATTACCTTAACTATAAATCCAGCTGACAAAATGTTGTTATAACCACACACCCTTGCATTTATATTTAAAATGTAGCATCTGAAAAATAATAAAATATAGGCAATATGATTGATTCCTCAAGGACTTGCAGACTCTTAGAAAAAATGCCCCAGTTCTTCTCTACTGTCAGCTGCATTACACCTACCTGCATTAGAATGTGCTGTAAAACAAAATCCTTCCTCTTTAGCTTCACATTCTCCTCTTCTCCTCCTACCTCTGCTTTTACTTATAAAAATTTGGCCCAGAAAAGATAGGAAGCAGCATAAGACTTGCCAGTGTTTCCCCCACTCAAATAGAGTCAGGGATCTCAAAGAGCTTTGGGTATGGCTTCTCCATTCCAGGGGGCACCATTTACATAGACCATGTATAATCTACCATGGAATCATGCAAGCTGTGGCTCTGGATTGTTCCTTGGGTCAAGAGCTTTTCTTTCTTTCTTTCTTTCTTTCTTTCTTTCTTCTTTCTTTCTTTCTTTCTTTCTTTCTTTCTTTCTTCTTTCTTCTTTTTTCTTTCTTTTTTTTTTTTCTTTATTTTTCT
>NW_023329942.1:0-28240 GCF_011100685.1 Canis lupus familiaris | reverse complement strand
ATCGAATCAAAGAATCGAAAGAATAGAATCGAATGGAATCGAATCGAAAGAATCATCGAATCGAATTGAATAAAAAAGCGAATAGATTCGAATCGAATCGAAAAAATCGAAACGATCGAATCATATCAAAGTCAAAGAATCGATCGAGTCCAAAAGAATCGAATCGAACTGAATCGAAAAAAATCGATCGAACAGACCGAAAAGAATCGAATCGAAGAGATCGTATCGAATCGAATCGAATAGAACCTAAGAATCGAATCGATTCCAATCGACCTGAATCGAAAAGAATCGAATCGAACAGTATCGAATCTAATTGAAATGAATCGAATCAAATAAAATAGAAGAGAATCAATCGAAACGAAAAGAATCGAATCGAATCGAATTGAAAAGAATTGATCAAATCGAAAAGAATCGAATCGAATTGAAAGATCGATCGAACTGAATCAAAAAATCGAATCGAACTGAATAGAAAGAATCGAATCGAAATGTAACAAATTGAATCCAAATGATCGAATCGAATCAAATCGAAAGAATCGAGCAATCGATCGAAACGAAATCGAACTGAAAATATCGAATCGAATCGAATAGAATCGAATAGAATTGAATCGAACGAAAAGAATCTTCGAATCGAATCGAAAGAATCGAATCGAATCGAATGGAGAAATCAATCGAACCGAATCGAAAAGACTGAATCGAAAGAATCGAATCGAAGAGATCTAATCGAAACGAAAAGAATCAAATCGAATCCAAAAGAATAGATCGAAACGAAGAGGCGAATCGAATCGAATCGAAAAGAAGCGAATAGCAAAAATCGAATCGAATCGAATCGAAAGAATCGAATTGAAAAGAAGATCGAAATCGAATCGAATCAAATCGAAATGAATCGAATCGAATTAAATCGGTTGAAAAGATCGAATCAAAAACATCAAAGAGATCGAAACGAATCGAAACGAATCGAATTGAATCAAATCGAATTGAAAAGAATCGTATCAATCAAATCTAAAAGAATCGAATCGAATCGAATCAAAAGAATGGAATCGAATTGATTCGCATCGAAAAGAATCGATCGAATCGTATTGAATCGAAAAGAATCGAATCGAATGGAATCGAATCGAATCGAAAAATCGAATCGAATCGAATCGAAAAGAATTGAATCGAAGAATATCAAATCGAATTGAAAAGAATTGACTCAAATCGAAAAGGATCGATCGAAACACAAAGAATCGAATCGAATCGAATTCGAAAGAATCGAATTGATTGAAATGAGAAGAATCGAATCGAATTGCATCGAATCGAAAATAATTGAATCGAATTGAATAAAATAATCAAATCGAGTCGAATCAAAAATAATTGGAATTGAATCGAATCGATAATCGAACCGAATCGAATCCAATCGAGTCGAATCGAAAATAATCGAATCGAATCAAATGGATTCAAAACAATTAAATCGAATCGAAAGAATCGAATGGAATCGAAAAGAATCAAACCGAATCAAAAGAATCGAAAAGAATTGAATCAGAAGAATCGAATGAATTGAATCGAGTAGAATCACATCGAAGCTAGGGTAAAAGAATCGAATCGATCAAAAATTATCTAACTCATCCAATGAAATCCAAAAGAATTGAATCGAATCGAATCGAAAAGATTCGAATCGAAATGTAACAAGTGGAATCCAAATGATCGAATCGAATCAAATCGAAAAGAATCGAATCGAAAAGAATCGAATTGAATTGAATCGATTCGAGAAGAATCGAATCGAAAGAAGCGAATCGAATCGAAAAGAATCGAATCGAAGAGATATAATCGAAACAAAAGAATCGAATCGAATCGAATCAAAAGAAATCGAATCGAAAACGACAATAGGCGAATCGAATCGAATCGAAAGAATCAATTGAAAAGATCGAATCAAATTGAAAAGAATCGAATCGAAAAATCGAATCAAAAAGAATCGAATCGAATCGTATCGAATCGAAAAGAATTGAAAAGAATAGAATCGAATGGAATCGAATCGAAAAGAATCAATCGAATCGAATTGAATAGAAAAGAATCGAATAGATTCGAATCGACACGAATCGAAAAAGTCGAAACGAATCGAATCATATCAAAGCGCAAAGAATCGAATCGAGTCCAAAAGAATCGAATCGAACTGAATCGAAAAGAATCGAATCGAACAGACCGAAAAGAATCGAATCGAAGAGAATCGTATCGAATCGAATCGAATAGAACCGAAAGAATCGATCGATTCCAATCGACCTGAATCGAAAAGAATCGAATCGAAAGTATCGAATCTAATTGAAATGAATCGAATCAAATAAAATAGAAAGAATCAATCGAAACGAAAAGAATCGAATCGAATCGAATTGAAAAGAATTGAATCAAATCGAAAAGAATCGAATCGAAATGAAAAGAATCGAATCGAATCGATCGAAATGATCGATTTGAAAAGTATCGAGTTGAATCGAATCAAATCGAAAAGAATCAAATCGAATCGTATGGAATCAAAAAGAATCAAATCAAATCGAATCGAAAAGAATAGAACCGTATTTCATGAATCGAAAAGAATTGAATCGAAAAGAATCGAGTCGAATCAAAACGAATCGAATCAAATCGAAAAGAATCGTATCGATTTGAATCGAAAAGAATCGGATCGAATCTTATATACTTGAATCAAAAGAATCGAGTCGATTCAAATCAAAAAAATCAAACCGAATAGAAAGAATCGAATCGAAAAGAAAGAATCGATTCAAATCGAAAACCGAAAGGAATCAAAACGATTCGAATGGATACGAAACGAATCGAAAATAATAGAATCGAATCGTACCGAACCGAAATGAAAATAATCAAATGGAATCGAATGAAAATAACCGAATCAAATCAAATCGAAAATAATTGAAGCGGGGATTCCTGGGAGGGGCAGCGGTTTAGTGCCTGCCTTTGGCCCAGGGCGCGATCCTGGAGACCCGGGATCAAATCCCACATAGGGCTCCGGTGCTTGGAGCTTGCTTCTCCCTCTGCCTATCTCTGCCTCTCTCTCTCTCTGTGACTATCATAAATAAATAAAAAATTTAGAAAAAAAAAGAAAATAATTGAAGCGAATCTAATAGAAAATAGTTGATTCGCATTGAATCGAATCGAAAAACATCGAAATGAATTGAATCGAAAATAATGAAATCGAATCGAAAATAATCGAATCGAATCGAATCGAAAATAATTGAACCGAGTCGATCGAATTGAGTTGAAAATAATCGAATCAAACCGAATTGAATCGAAAATAATCGAATCGAATCGAATAGAAAAGAATCGAATGGAATCGAAAAGAATCGAATCATATCGAATTGAATCGAAAAGAATCGAATCGAAGAGAACCGAAAAGAATCGAATCGAATACAATCGAAAAGAATCGTATCGAATCGAATCGAATTGAATCGAAAAGAATCGATTCCAATCGAATTGAATTGAATAGAATCGAATCGAACAGTACCGAATCGAATTGATAAGATTCGAATCAAGTAAAATCGAAAAGAATCTAATTGAAACGAAAAGAATCCAATCGAATCGAATTGAAAGGAATCGAATCGAAAAAATCGAATCGAAAAGAATCGAGTTGAGTTGAATCGAATCGAATCATATCGAATCGAAAAGAATCGAACCGAATCGAATTGAGTTGAAAAGAATTGAATCGAACTGAATCAAAAAGAATCGAATCGACCTGAATAGAAAAGAATCGAATCGAAATGTAACAAATTGAATCCAAATGATCGAATCGAATCAAATCGAAAAGAATCGAGCAGAATCGAATCGAAACGAAAAGAATCGAACTGAAAATAATCGAATCGAATCGAATCGAATCGAACAGAATTGAATCGAACGAAAAGAATCTTATCGAATCGAATCGAATCGAATGGAGAAGAATCAAATCGAACCGAATCGAAAAGAACTGAATCGAAAAGAATCGAATCGAAGAGAATCTAATCGAAACGAAAGGAATCAAATCGAATCCAAAACAATAGAATCGAAACGAAAAGAGGCGAATCGAATCGAATCGAAAAGAAGCGAAAAAAAAAATCGAATCGAATCGAATCGAAAAGAATCGAATTAAAAAGAATAGAATCGAAACATTCGAATCGAAATGAATCGAATCGAATTAAATCGGTTGAAAAGATCGAATCAAAAACATCAAAGAGAATCGAAACGAATCGAATCGAATCAAATCGAATTGAAAAGAATCGTATCAAATCAAATCTAAAAGAATCGAATCGGGATCCCTGGGTGGTGCAGCGGTTTACCGCCTGCCTTTGGCCCAGGGCGCGATCCTGGAGACCCGGGATCGAATCCCATGTCGGGCTCCCGGTGCATGGAGCCTGCTTCTCCACTGCCTATGTCTCTGCCCCTCTCTCTCTTTCTCTCTGTGACTATCATAAATAAATAAAAATAAAAAAAAATAAATAAAATAATCGAATCGAATCGAATCGAATCAAAAAGAATGGAATCGAATTGATTCGCATTGAAAAGAATCGATCGAATCGTATTGAATCGAAAAGAATCGAATCGAATCGAATCGAAGAATCGAAACGAAACGAATCGAATAGAAAAGAATCAAATCGAAAAGAATCGAATCGAAGAATATCAAATCGAATTGAAAAGAATTGACTCAAATCGAAAAGAATCGAATCGAAACACAAAGAATCGAATCGAATCGAATTCAAAGAGAATCGAATTGAATTGAAATGAGAAGAATCGAATCGAATTGCATCGAATCGAAAATAATTGAATCGAATTGAATAAAAAATAATCAAATCGAGTCGAATCAAAAATAATTGGAATTGAATCGAATCGATAATCGAACCGAATCGAATCCAATCGAGTCGAATCGAAAATAATCGAATCGAATCAAATGGATTCAAAAACAATTAAATCGAATCGAAAAGAATCGAATGGAATCGAAAAGAATCAAACCGAATCAAAAAGAATCGAAAAGAATTGAATCAGAAGAATCGAAATGAATTGAATCGAGTAGAATCACATCGAAGCTAGGGTAAAAGAATCGAATCGAATCAAAAATTATCTAAATCAATCCAATGAAATCCAAAAGAATTGAATCGAATCGAATCGAAAAGATTCGAATCGAAATGTAACAAGTGGAATCCAAATGATCGAATCGAATCAAATCGAAAAGAATCGAATCGAAAAGAATCGAATTGAATTGAATCGATTCGAGAAGAATCGAATCGAAAAGAACGCGAATCGAAACAAAAAGAATCGAATCGAATCGAATCAAAAAGAATCGAATCGAAACGACAAGAGGCGAATCGAATCGAATCGAAAAGAATCAAATTGAAAAGAATCGAATCAAATTGAAAAGAATCGAATAGAAAAAATCGAATCAAAAAGAATCGAATCGAATCGAAAAGAATCGAATCGAATTGAAAAGAATAGAATCGAATGGAATCGAATCGAAAAGAATCAATCGAATCGAATTGAATAGAAAAGAATCGAATAGATTCGAATCGACACGAATCGAAAAAAGTCGAAACGAATCGAATCATATCAAAGCGAAAAGAATCGAATCGAATCAAAAAGAATCGAATCGAACTGAATCGAAAAGAATCGAATCGAACGAACAGTACCGAATCGAATTGATAAGATTCGAATCAAATAAAATCGAAAAGAATCTAATTGAAACGAAAAGAATCCAATCGAATCGAATTGAAAGGAATCGAATTGAAAAATCGAAACGAAAAGAATCGAATCGAATCGAATTGAAAAGAATTGAATCAAATCGAAAAGAATCGAATCGAACTGAATCAAAAAGAATCGAATCGAACTGAATAGAAAAGAATCGAATCGAAATGTAACAAATTGAATCCAAATGATCGAATCGAATCAAATCGAAAAGAATCGAGCAGAATCGAATCGAAACGAAAAGAATCGAACTGAAAATAATCGAATCGAATCGAATAGAATAGAATCGAATAGAATTGAATCGAACGAAAAGAATCTTATCGAATCGAATCGAAAAGAATCGAATCGAATCGAATGGAGAAGAATCAAATCGAACCGAATCGAAAAGAACTGAATCGAAAAGAATCGAATCGAAGAGAATCTAATCGAAACGAAAAGAATCAAATCGAATCCAAAAGAATAGAATCGAAACGAAAAGAGGCGAAACGAATCGAATCGAAAAGAAGCGAATAGAAAAAAATCGAATCGAATCGAATCGAAAAGAATCGAATTGAAAAGAATAGAATCGAAAAATTCGAATCGAATCAAATCGAAATGAATCGAATCGAATTAAATCGGTTGAAAAGATCGAATCAAAAAACATCAAAGAGAATCGAAACGAATCGAAACGAATCGAATTGAATCAAATCGAATTGAAAAGAATCGTATCAAATCAAATCTAAAAGAATCGAATCGAATCGAATCAAAAAGAATGGAATCGAATTGATTCGCATCGAAAAGAATCGATCGAATCGTATTGAATCGAAAAGAATCGAATCGAATGGAATCGAATCGAATCGAAAAGAATCGAATCGAATCGAATCGAAAAGAATTGAATCGAAGAATATCAAATCGAATTGAAAAGAATTGACTCAAATCGAAAAGGATCGAATCGAAACACAAAGAATCGAATCGAATCGAATTCGAAAGAATCGAATTGAATTGAAATGAGAAGAATCGAATCGAATTGCATCGAATCGAAAATAATTGAATCGAATTGAATAAAAATAATCAAATCGAGTCGAATCAAAAATAATTGGAATTGAATCGAATCGATAATCGAACCGAATCGAATCCAATCGAGTCGAATCGAAAATAATCGAATCGAATCAAATGGATTCAAAAACAATTAAATCGAATCGAAAAGAATCGAATGGAATCGAAAAGAATCAAACCGAATCAAAAAGAATCGAAAAGAATTGAATCAAGAAGAATCGAAATGAATTGAATCGAGTAGAATCACATCGAAGCTAGGGTAAAAGAATCGAATCGAATCAAAAATTATCTAACTCAATCCAATGAAATCCAAAAGAATTGAATCGAATCGAATCGAAAAGATTCGAATCGAAATGTAACAAGTGGAATCCAAATGATCGAATCGAATCAAATCGAAAAGAATCGAATCGAAAAGAATCGAATTGAATTGAATCGATTCGAGAAGAATCGAATCGAAAAGAAGCGAATCGAATCGAAAAGAATCGAATCGAAGAGAATATAATCGAAACAAAAAGAATCGAATCGAATCGAATCAAAAAGAATCGAATCGAAACGACAAGAGGCGAATCGAATCGAATCGAAAAGAATCAAATTGAAAAGAATCGAATCAAATTGAAAAGAATCGAATAGAAAAAATCGAATCAAAAAGAATCGAATCGAATCGAAAAGAATCGAATCGAATTGAAAAGAATAGAATCGAATGGAATCGAATCGAAAAGAATCAATCGAATCGAATTGAATAGAAAAGAATCGAATAGATTCGAATCGACACGAATCGAAAAAAGTCGAAACGAATCGAATCATATCAAAGCGAAAAGAATCGAATCGAATCAAAAAGAATCGAATCGAACTGAATCGAAAAGAATCGAATCGAACAGTACCGAATCGAATTGATAAGATTCGAATCAAATAAAATCGAAAAGAATCTAATTGAAACGAAAAGAATCCAATCGAATCGAATTGAAAGGAATCGAATTGAAAAAATCGAAACGAAAAGAATCGAATCGAATCGAATTGAAAAGAATTGAATCAAATCGAAAAGAATCGAATCGAATTGAAAAGAATCGAATCGAACTGAATCAAAAGAAAATCGAACTGAATAGAAAAGAATCGAATCGAAATGTAACAAATTGAATCCAAATGATCGAATCGAATCAAATCGAAAAGAATCGAGCAGAATCGAATCGAAACGAAAAGAATCGAACTGAAAAGAATCGAATCGAATCGAATAGAATAGAATCGAATAGAATTGAATCGAACGAAAAGAATCTTATCGAATCGAATCGAAAAGAATAGAATCGAATCGAATGGAGAAGAATCAAATCGAACCGAATCGAAAAGAACTGAATCGAAAAGAATCGAATCGAAGAGAAATCTAATCGAAACGAAAAGAATCAAATCGAATCCAAAAGAATAGAATCGAAACGAAAAGAGGCGAATCGAATCGAATCGAAAGAAGCGAATAGAAAAAAATCGAATCGAATTCGAATCGAAAAGAATCGAATTGAAAAGAATAGAATCGAAAAATTCGAATCGAATCAAATCGAAATGAATCGAATCGAATTAAATCGGTTGAAAAGATCGAATCAAAAAACATCAAAGAGATCGAAACGAATCGAAACGAATCGAATTGAATCAGAATCGAATTGAAAAGAATCGTATCAAATCAAATCTAAAAGAATCGAATCGAATCGAATCAAAAAGAATGGAATCGAATTGATTCGCATCGAAAAGAATCGATCGAATCGTATTGAATCGAAAAGAATCGAATCGAATGGGAATCGAATCGAATCGAAAAGAATCGAATCGAATCGAAAAGAATTGAATCGAAGAATATCAAATCGAATTGAAAAGAATTGACTCAAATCGAAAAGGATCGAATCGAAAACACAAAGAATCGAATCGAATCGAATTCGAAAGAATCGAATTGAATTGAAATGAGAAGAATCGAATCGAATTGCATCGAATCGAAAATAATTGAATCGAATTGAATAAAAAATAATCAAATCGAGTCGAATCAAAAAATAAGGTGGCATTGAATCGAATCGATAATCGAACCGAATCGAATCCAAATCGAGTCGAATCGAAAATAATCGAATCGAATCAAATGGATTCAAAAACAATTAAATCGAATCAGAAAAGAATCGAATGGAATCGAAAAGAATCAAACCGAATCAAAAAGAATCGAAAAGAATTGAATCAAGAAGAATCGAAATGAATTGACTCGAGTAGAATCACATCCGAGCTAGGGTAAAAGAATCGAATCGAATCAAAATTATCTAACTCAATCCAATGAAATCCAAAAGAATTGAATCGAATCGAATCGAAAAGATTCGAATCGAAATGTAACAAGTGGAATCCAAATGATCGAATCGAATCAATCGAAAAGAACTCGAATCGAAAAGAATCGAATTGAATTGAATCGATTCGAGAAGCAATCGAATCGAAAAGAAGCGAATCGAATCGAAGAAAAGAATCGAATCGAAGAGAATATAATCGAACAAAAAGAATCGAATCGAATCGAATCAAAAAGAATCGAATCGAAACGACAAGAGGCGAATCGAATCGAATCGAAAAGAATCAAATTGAAAAAGAATCGAATCAAATTGAAAAGAAGATCGAATCGAAAAAAATCGAATCAAAAAGAATCGAATCGAATCGTATCGAATCGAAAAGAATCGAAAAGAATAGAATCGAATGGAATCGAATTCGAAAAGAATCAATCGAATCGAATTGAATAGAAAAGAATCGAATAGAGTCGAATCGACACGAATCGAAAAAAGTCGAAACGAATCGAATCATATCAAAGCGCAAAGAATCGAATCGAGTCCAAAAGAATCGAATCGAACTGAATCGAAAAGAATCGATATCGAACAGACCGAAAAGATCGAATCGAAGAGAATCGTATCGATATCGAATCGAATAGAACCGAAAGAATCGAATCGATTCCAATCGACCTGAATCGAAAAGAATCGAATCGAACAGTATCGAATCTAATTGAAATTGAATCGAATCAAATAAAATAGAAGAGAATCAAATCGAAACGAAAAGAATCGAATCGAATAGAATTGAAAAGAATTGAATCAAATCGAAAAGAATCGAATCGAATTGAAAAGAATCGAATCGAACTGAATCAAAAGAATCGAATCGAACTGAATAGAAAAGAATCGAATCGAATGTAACAAATTGAATCCAAATGATCGAATCGAATCAATCGAAAAGAATCGAGCAGAATCGAATCGAAACGAAAAGAATCGAACTGAAAATAATCGAATCGAATCGAATAGAATCGATAGAATTGAATCGAACGAAAAGAATCTTATCGAATCGAATCGAAAAGAATCGAATCGAATCGAATGGAGAAGAATCAAATCGAACCGAATCGAAAAGAACTGAATCGAAAAGAATCGAATCGAAGAGAATCTAATCGAAACGAAAAGATCAAATCGAATCCAAAGAATAGAATCGAAACGAAAGAGGCGAATCGAATCGAATCGAAAGAAGCGAATAGAAAAAAATCGAATCGAATCGAATCGAAAAGAATCGAATTGAAAGAATAGAATCGAAAATTCGAATCGAATCAAATCGAAATGAATCGAATCGAATTAAATCGGTTGAAAAGATCGAATCAAAAACATCAAGAGAATCGAAACGAATCGAAACGAATCGAATTGAATCAAATCGGAATTGAAAGAATCGTATCAAATCAAATCTAAAAGAATCGAATCGAATCGAATCAAAAAGAATGGAATCGAATTGATTCGCATCGAAAAGAATCGATCGAATCGTATTGAATCGAAAAGGAATCGAATCGAATGGAATCGAATCGAATCGAAAAGAATCGAATCGAATCGAATCGAAAAGAATTGAATCGAAGAATATCAATCGAATTGCAAAAGAATTGACTCAAATCGAAAAGGATCGAATCGAAACACAAAGAATCGAATCGAATCGAATTCGAAAGAATCGAATTGAATTGAAATGAGAAGAATCGAATCGAATTGCATCGAATCGAAAATAATTGAATCGAATTGAATAAAAAATAATCAAATCGAGTCGTAATCACAAATAATTGGAATTGAATCGAATCGATAATCGAACCGAATCGAATCCAATCGAGTCGAATCGAAAATAATCGAATCGAATCAAATGGATTCAAAAACAATTAAATCGAATCGAAAAAGAATCGAATGGAATCGAAAAGAATCAAACCGAATCCAAAAAGAATCGAAAGAATTGAATCAAGAAGAATCGAAATGAATTGAATCGAGTAGAATCACATCGAAGCTAGGGTAAAGAATCGAATCGAATCAAAAATTAATCTCTAACTCAATCCAATGAAATCCAAAATGAATTGAATCGAATCGAATCGAAAAGATTCGAATCGAATGTAACAAGTGGAATCCAAATGATCGAATCGAATCAACTCGAAAAGAATCGAATCGAAAAGAATCGGAATTGAATTGAATCGATTCGAGAAGAATCGAATCGAAAAGAAGCGAATCGAATCGAAAAACGAATCGAATCGAAGAGAAGTATAATCGAAACAAAAAGAATCGAATCGAATCGAATCAAAAAGAATCGAATCGAAACGACAAGAGGCGAATCGAATCGAATCGAAAAGAATCAAATTGAAAAGAATCGAATCAAATGAAAAGAATCGATCGAAAAAATCGAATCAAAAAGAATCGAATCGAATCGTATCGAATCGAAAAGATTGAAAAGAATAGAATCGAATGGAATCGAATCGAAAAGAATCAATCGAATCGAATTGAATAGAAAAGAATCGAATAGATTCGAATCGACACGAATCGAAAAAAGTCGAAACGAATCGAATCATATCAAAGCGCAAAGAATCGAATCGAGTCCAAAAGAATCGAATCGAACTGAATCGAAAAGAATCGAATCGAACAGACCGAAAGAATCGAATCGAAGAGAATCGTATCGAATCGAATCGAATAGAACCGAAAGATCGAATCGATTCCAATCGACCTGAATCGAAAAGAATCGAATCGAACAGTATCGAATCTAATTGAAATGAATCGAATCAAATAAAATAGAAGAGAATCAAATCGAAACGAAAAGAATCGAATCGAATCGAATTGAAAAGAATTGAATCAAATCGAAAAGAATCGAATCGAAATGAAAAGAATCGAATCGAATCGATCGAAATGATCGATTTGAAAAGTATCGAGTTGAATCGAATCAAATCGAAAAGAATCAAATCGAATCGTATGGAATCAAAAGAATCAAATCAAATCGAATCGAAAAGAATAGAAACCGTATTTCATTGAATCGAAAGAATTGAATCGAAAAGAATCGAGTCGAATCAAAACGAATCGAATCAAATCGAAAAGAATCGTATCGATTTGAATTCGAAAAAGAATCGGATCGAATCTTATATCTGAAATCAAAAGAATCGAGTCGATTCAAATCAAAAAAAAATCAAACCGAATAGAAAAGAATCGAATCGAAAAGAAAAGAATCGATTCAAATCGAAAACCGAAAGGAATCAAAACGATTCGAATGGATACGAAACGAATCGAAAATAATAGAATCGAATCGTACCGAACCGAAATGAAAAATAATCAATGGAATCGAATTGAAAATAACCGAATCAAATCAAATCGAAAATAATTGAAGCGGGGATTCCTGGGAGGGGCAGCGGTTAGTGCCTGCCTTTGGCCCAGGGCGCGATCCTGGAGACCCGGATCAAATCCCACATAGGGCTCCCGGTGCTTGGAGCTTGCTTCTCCCCTCTGCCTATCTCTGCCTCTCTCTCTCTCTCTCTGTGACTATCATAAATAAATAAAAAATTTAGAAAAAAAAAGAAAATAATTGAAGCGAATCTAATAGAAAATAGTTGATTCGCATTGAATCGAATCGAAAAACATCGAAATGAATTGAATCGAAATAATGAAATCGAATCGAAAATAATCGAATCGAATCGAATCGAAAATAATTGAACCGAGTCGATCGAATTGAGTTGAAAATAATCGAATCAAAACCGAATTGAATCGAAAATAATCGAATCGAATCGAATAGAAAAGAATCGAATGGAATCGAAAAGAATCGAATCATATCGAATTGAATCGAAAGAATCGAATCGAAGAGAACCGAAAAAGAATCGAATCGAATACAATCGAAAAGAATCGTATCGAATCGAATCGAATTGAATCGAAAAGAATCGATTCCAATCGAATTGAATTGAATAGAATCGAATCGAACAGTACCGAATCGAATTGATAAGATTCGAATCAAGTAAAATCGAAAAGAATCTAATTGAAACGAAAAGAATCCAATCGAATCGAATTGAAAGGAATCGAATCGAAAAAAAATCGAATCGAAAAGAATCGAGTTGAGTTGAATCGAATCGAATCATATCGAATCGAAAAGAATCGAACCGAATCGAATTGAGTTGAAAAGAATTGAATCGAACTGAATCAAAAAGAATCGAATCGACCTGAATAGAAAAGAATCGAATCGAAATGTAACAAATTGAATCCAAATGATCGAATCGAATCAAATCGAAAAGAAATCGAGCAGAATCGAATCGAAACGAAAAGAAATCGAACTGAAAATAATCGAATCGAATCGAATCGAATCGAACAGAATTGAATCGAACGAAAAGAATCTTATCGAATCGAATCGAATCGAATGGAGAAGAATCAAATCGAACCGAATCGAAAAGAACTGAATCGAAAAGAATCGAATCGAAGAGAATCTAATCGAAACGAAAGGAATCAAATCGAATCCAAAACAATAGAAATCGAAACGAAAAGAGGCGAATCGAATCGAATCGAAAAGAAGCGAAAAGAAAAAAATCGAATCGAATCGAATCGAAAAGAATCGAATTAAAAAGAATAGAATCGAAACATTCGAATCGAAATGAATCGAATCGAATTAAATCGGTTGAAAAGATCGAATCAAAAAACATCAAAGAGATCGAAACGAATCGAATCGAATCAAATCGAATTGAAAAGAATCGTATCAAATCAAATCTAAAAGAATCGAATCGGGATCCCTGGGTGGTGCAGCGGTTTACCGCCTGCCTTTGGCCCAGGGCGCGATCCTGGAGACCCGGGATCGAATCCCATGTCGGGCTCCGGTGCATGGAGGCCTGCTTCTCCCATGCCTATGTCTCTGCCCCTCTCTCTCTTTCTCTCTGTGACTATCATAATAAATAAAAATAAAAAAAATAAATAAAAATAATCGAATCGAATCGAATCGAATCAAAAGAATGGAATCGAATTGATTCGCATTGAAAAGAATCGATCGAATCGTATTGATCGAAAAGAAATCGAATCGAATCGAATCGAAGAATCGAAACGAAACGAATCGAATAGAAAGAATCAATCGAAAAGAATCGAATCGAAGAATATCAAATCGAATTGAAAAGAATTGACTCAAATAGAAAAGAATCGAATCGAAACACAAAGAATCGAATCGAATCGAATTCAAAAGAATCGAATTGAATTGAAAATGAGAAGAATCGAATCGAATTGCATCGAATCGAAAATAATTGAATCGAATTGAATAAAAAATAATCAAATCGAGTCGAATCAAAAATAATTGGAATTGAATCGAATCGATAATCGAACCGAATCGAATCCAATCGAGTCGAATCGAAAATAATCGAATCGAATCAAATGGATTCAAAAACAATTAAATCGAATCGAAAAGAATCGAATGGACTCGAAAAGAATCAAACCGAATCAAAAAGAATCGAAAAGAATTGAATCAAGAAGAATCGAAATGAATTGAATCGAGTAGAATCACATCGAAGCTAGGGTAAAAGAATCGAATCGAATCAAAAATTATCTAAATCAATCCAATGAAATCCAAAAGAATTGAATCGAATCGAATCGAAAAGATTCGAATCGAAATGTAACAAGTGGAATCCAAATGATCGAATCGAATCAAATCGAAAAGAATCGAATCGAAAAGAATCGAATTGAATTGAATCGATTCGAGAAGAATCGAATCGAAAAGAAGCGAATCGAAACAAAAAGAATCGAATCGAATCGAATCAAAAAGAATCGATCGAAACGACAAGAGGCGAATCGAATCGAATCGAAAAGAATCAAATTGAAAAGAATCGAATCAAATTGAAAAGAATCGAATAGAAAAAATCGAATCAAAAAGAATCGAATCGAATCGAAAAGAATCGAATCGAATTGAAAAGAATAGAATCGAATGGAATCGAATCGAAAAGAATCAATCGAATCGAATTGAATAGAAAAGAATCGAATAGATTCGAATCGACACGAATCGAAAAAAGTCGAAACGAATCGAATCATATCAAAGCGAAAAGAATCGAATCGAATCAAAAAGAATCGAATCGAACTGAATCGAAAAGAATCGAATCGAACAGTACCGAATCGAATTGATAAGATTCGAATCAAATAAAATCGAAAGAATCTAATTGAAACGAAAAGAATCCAATCGAATCGAATTGAAAGGAATCGAATTGAAAAAATCGAAACGAAAAGAATCGAATCGAATCGAATTGAAAAGAATTGAATCAAATCGAAAAGAATCGAATCGAATCTGAATCAATAAAAGAATCGAATCGAACTGAATAGAAAAGAATCGAATCGAAATGTACAAATTGAATCCAAATGATCGAATCGAATCAAATCGAAAAGAATCGAGCAGAATCGAATCGAAACGAAAAGAATCGAACTGAAAATAATCGAATCGAATCGATAGAATAGAATCGAATAGAATTGAATCGAACGAAAGAATCTTATCGAATCGAATCGAAAAGAATCGAATCGAATCGAATGGAGAAGAATCAAATCGAACCGAATCGAAAAGAACTGAATCGAAAAGAATCGAATCGAAGAGAATCTAATCGAAACGAAAAGAATCAAATCGAATCCAAAAGAATAGAATCGAAACGAAAAGAGGCGAAACGAATCGAATCGAAAAGAAGCGAATAGAAAAAAAATCGAATCGAATCGAATCGAAAAGAATCGAATTGAAAGAATAGAATCGAAAAATTCGAATCGAATCAAATCGAAATGAATCGAATCGAATTAAATCGGTTTGAAAAGATCGAATCAAAAAACATCAAAGAGAATCGAAACGAATCGAAACGAATCGAATTGAATCAAATCGAATTGAAAAGAATCGTATCAAATCAAATCTAAAGAATCGAATCGAATCGAATCAAAAAGAATGGAATCGAATTGATTCGCATCGAAAAGAATCGATCGAATCGTATTGAATCGAAAAGAATCGAATCGAATGGAATCGAATCGAATCGAAAAGAATCGAATCGAATCGAATCGAAAAGAATTGAATCGAAGAATATCAAATCGAATTGAAAAGAATTGACTCAAATCGAAAGGATCGAATCGAAACACAAAGAATCGAATCGAATCGAATTCGAAAGAATCGAATTGAATTGAAATGAAGAAGAATCGAATCGAATTGCATCGAATCGAAAATAATTGAATCGAATTGAATAAAAATAATCAAATCGAGTCGAATCAAAAATAATTGGAATTGAATCGAATCGATAATCGAACCGAATCGAATCCAATCGAGTCGAATCGAAAATAATCGAATCGAATCAAATGGATTCAAAAACAATTAAATCGAATCGAAAAGAATCGAATGGAATCGAAAAGAATCAAACCGAATCAAAAAGAATCGAAAAGAATTGAATCAAGAAGAATCGAAATGAATTGAATCGAGTAGAATCACATCGAAGCTAGGGTAAAAGAATCGAATCGAATCAAAAATTATCTAACTCAATCCAATGAAATCCAAAAGAATTGAATCGAATCGAATCGAAAAGATTCGAATCGAAATGTAACAAGTGGAATCCAAATGATCGAATCGAATCAAATCGAAAAGAATCGAATCGAAAAGAATCGAATTGAATTGAATCGATTCGAGAAGAATCGAATCGAAAAGAAGCGAATCGAATCGAAAAGAATCGAATCGAAGAGAATATAATCGAAACAAAAAGAATCGAATCGAATCGAATCAAAAAGAATCGAATCGAAACGACAAGAGGCGAATCGAATCGAATCGAAAAGAATCAAATTGAAAAGAATCGAATCAAATTGAAAAGAATCGAATAGAAAAAATCGAATCAAAAAGAATCGAATCGAATCGAAAAGAATCGAATCGAATTGAAAAGAATAGAATCGAATGGATCGAATCGAAAAGAATCAATCGAATCGAATTGAATAGAAAAGAATCGAATAGATTCGAATCGACACGAATCGAAAAAAGTCGAAACGAATCGAATCATATCAAAGCGAAAAGAATCGAATCGAATCAAAAAGAATCGAATCGAACTGAATCGAAAAGAATCGAATCGAACAGTACCGAATCGAATTGATAAGATTCGAATCAAGTAAAATCGAAAAGAATCTAATTGAAACGAAAAGAATCCAATCGAATCGAATTGAAAGGAATCGAATTGAAAAAATCGAAACGAAAAGAATCGAATCGAATCGAATTGAAAAGATTGAATCAAATCGAAAAGAATCGAATCGAATTGAAAAGAATCGAATCGAACTGAATCAAAAGAATCGAATCGAACTGAATAGAAAAGAATCGAATGCGAAATGTACAAATTGAATCCAAATGATCGAATCGAATCAAATCGAAAAGAATCGAGCAGAATCGAATCGAAACGAAAAGAATCGAACTGAAAAGAATCGAATCGAATCGAATAGAATAGAATCGAATAGAATTGAATCGAACGAAAAGAATCTTATCGAATCGAATCGAAAAGAATCGAATCGAATCGAATGGAGAAGAATCAAATCGAACCGAATCGAAAAGAACTGAATCGAAAAGAATCGAATCGAAGAGAATCTAATCGAACGAAAAGAATCAAATCGAATCCAAAGAATAGAATCGAAACGAAAAGAGGCGAATCGAATCGAATCGAAAAGAAGCGAATAGAAAAAAAATCGAATCGAATCGAATCGAAAAGAATCGAATTGAAAAGAATAGAATCGAAAAATTCGAATCGAATCAAATCGAAATGAATCGAATCGAATTAAATCGGTTGAAAAGATCGAATCAAAAAACATCAAAGAGAATCGAAACGAATCGAAACGAATCGAATTGAATCAAATCGAATTGAAAAGAATCGTATCAAATCAAATCTAAAAGAATCGAATCGAATCGAATCAAAAAGAATGGAATCGAATTGATTCGCATCGAAAAGAATCGATCGAATCGTATTGAATCGAAAAGAATCGAATCGAATGGAATCGAATCGAATCGAAAAGAATCGAATCGAATCGAAAAGAATTGAATCGAAGAATATCAAATCGAATTGAAAAGAATTGACTCAAATCGAAAAGAATCGAATCGAAACACAAAGAATCGAATCGAATCGAATTCGAAAGAATCGAATTGAATTGAAATGAGAAGAATCGAATCGAATTGCATCGAATCGAAAATATTGAATCGAATTGAATAAAAAATAATCAAATCGAGTCGAATCAAAATAGGTGGCATTGAATCGAATCGATAATCGAACCGAATCGAATCCAATCGAGTCGAATCGAAAATAATCGAATCGAATCAAATGGATTCAAAACAATTAATCGAATCGAAAAGAATCGAATGGAATCGAAAAGAATCAAACCGAATCAAAAAGAATCGAAAAGAATTGAATCAAGAAGAATCGAAATGAATTGAATCGAGTAGAATCACATCGAAGCTAGGGTAAAAGAATCGAATCGAATCAAAAATTATCTAAATCAATCCAATGAAATCCAAAAGAATTGAATCGAATCGAATCGAAAAGATTCGAATCGAAATGTAACAAGTGGAATCCAAATGATCGAATCGAATCAAATCGAAAGAATCGAATCGAAAAGAATCGAATTGAATTGAATCGATTCGAGAAGAATCGAATCGAAAAGAAGCGAATCGAATCGAAAAGAATCGAATCGAAGAGAATATAATCGAAACAAAAGAATCGAATCGAATCGAATCAAAAAGAATCGAATCGAAACGACAAGAGGCGAATCGAATCGAATCGAAAAGAATCAAATTGAAAAGAATCGAATCAAATTGAAAAGAATCGAATCGAAAAAATCGAATCAAAAGAATCGAATCGAATCGTATCGAATCGAAAAGAATCGAAAAGAATAGAATCGAATGGAATCGAATCGAAAAGAATCAATCGAATCGAATTGAATAGAAAAGAATCGAATAGATTCGAATCGACACGAATCGAAAAAAGTCGAAACGAATCGAATCATATCAAAGCGCAAAGAATCGAATCGAGTCCAAAAGAATCGAATCGAAACTGAATCGAAAGATCGAATCGAACAGACCGAAAGAATCGAATCGAGAGAATCGTATCGAATCGAATCGAATAGAACCGAAAGAATCGAATCGATTCCAATCGACCTGAATCGAAAAGAATCGAATCGAACAGTATCGATCTAATTGAAAATGAATCGAATTCAAATAAAATAGAAGAGAATCAAATCGAAACGAAAAGAATCGAATCGAATCGAAGTGAAAAGAATTGATCAAATCGAAAAGAATCGAATCGAATTGAAAAGAATCGATCGAAACTGAATCAAAAAGAATCGAATCGAACTGAATAGAAAAGAATCGAATCGAAATGTAACAATTTGAATCCAAATGATCGAATCGAATCAAATCGAAAAGAATCGAGCAGAATCGAATCGAAACGAAAAGAATCGAACTGAAAATAATCGAATCGAATCGAATAGAATCGAATAGAATTGAATCGAACGAAAAGAATCTTATCGAATCGAATCGAAAAGAATCGAATCGAATCGAATGGAAGAAGAATCAAATCGAACCGAATCGAAAAGAACTGAATCGAAAAGAATCGAATCGAAGAGAATCTAATCGAAAACGAAAAGAATCAAATCGAATCCAAAGAATAGAATCGAAACGATAAGAGGCGAATCGAATCGAATCGAAAAGAAGCGAATAGAAAAAATCGAATCGAATCGAATCGAAAAGAATCGAATTGAAAAGAATAGAATCGAAAAATTCGAATCGAATCAAATCGAAATGAATCGAATCGAATTAAATCGGTTGAAAAGATCGAATCAAAAAACATCAAAGAGAATCGAAACGAATCGAAACGAATCGAATTGAATCAAATCGAATTGAAAAGAATCGTATCAAATCAAATCTAAAAGAATCGAAATCGAATCGAAATCAAAAGAATGGAATCGAATTGATTCGCATCGAAAAGAATCGATCGAATCGTATTGAATCGAAAAGAATCGAATCGAATGGAATCGAATCGAATCGAAAAGAATCGAATCGAATCGAATCGAAAGAATTGAATCGAAGAATTTCAAATCGAATTGAAAAGAATTGACTCAAATCGAAAAGGATCGAATCGAAACACAAAGAATCGAATCGAATCGAATTCGAAAGAATCGAATTGAATTTGAAATGAGAAGAATCGAATCGAATTGCATCGAATCGAAAATAATTGAATCGAATTGAATAAAAAATAATCAAATCGAGACGAATCAAAAATAATTGGAATTGAATCGAATCGATAATCGAACCGAATCGAATCCAATCGAGTCGAATCGAAAATAATCGAATCGAATCAAATGGATTCAAAAACAATTAAATCGAATCGAAAAGAATCGAATGGAATCGAAAAGAATCAAACCGAATCAAAAAGAATCGAAAAGAATTGAATCAAGAAGAATCGAAATGAATTGAATCGAGTAGAATCACATCGAAGCTAGGGTAAAAGAATCGAATCGAATCAAAAATTATCTAACTCAATCCAATGAAATCCAAAAGAATTGAATCGAATCGAATCGAAAAGATTCGAATCGAAATGTAACAAGTGGAATCCAAATGATCGAATCGAATCAAATCGAAAAGAATCGAATCGAAAAGAATCGAATTGAATTGAATCGATTCGAGAAGAATCGAATCGAAAGAATCGAATCGAATCGAGAAAGAATCGAATCGGAGAATATAATCGAAACAAAAAGAATCGAATCGAATCGAATCAAAAAGAATCGAATCGAAACGACAAAGGCGAATCGAATCGAATCGAAAAGAATCAAATTGAAAAGAATCGAATCAATTGAAAAGAATCGAATCGAAAAAATCGAATCAAAAAGAATCGAATCGAATCGTATCGAATCGAAAAGAATCGAAAAGAAATAGAATCGAATGGAATCGAATCGAATCGAAAGATCAATCGATCGAATTGAATAGAAAAGAATCGAATAGATTCGAATCGACACGAATCGAAAAAGTCGAAACGAATCGAATCATATCAAAGCGCAAAGAATCGAATCGAGTCCAAAAGAATCGAATCGAACTGAATCGAAAAGAATCGAATCGAACAGACCGAAAAGAATCGAATCGAAGAGAATCGTATCGAATCGAATCGAATAGAACCGAAAGAATCGAATCGATTCCAATCGACCTGAATCGAAAAGAATCGAATCGAACAGTATCGAATCTAATTGAAATGAATCGAATCAAATAAAATAGAAGAGAATCAAATCGAAACGAAAAGAATCGAATCGAATCGAATTGAAAAGAATTGAATCAAATCGAAAAGAATCGAATCGAAATGAAAAGAATCGAATCGAATCGATCGAAATGATCGATTTGAAAAGTATCGAGTTGAATCGAATCAAATCGAAAAGAATCAAATCGAATCGTATGGAATCAAAAGAATCAAATCAAATCGAATCGAAAAGAATAGAACCGTATTTCATTGAATCGAAAAGAATTGAATCGAAAAGAATCGAGTCGAATCAAAACGAATCGAATCAAATCGAAAAGAATCGTATCGATTTGAATCGAAAAGAATCGGATCGAATCTTATATACTTGAATCAAAAAGAATCGAGTCGATTCAAATCAAAAAAATCAAACCGAATAGAAAAGAATCGAATCGAAAAGAAAGAATCGATTCAATCGAAAACCGAAAGGAATCAAAACGATTCGAATGGATACGAAACGAATCGAAAATAATAGAATCGAATCGTACCGAACCGAAATGAAAATAATCAAATGGAATCGAATTGAAAATAACCGAATCAAATCAAATCGAAAATAATTGAAGCGGGGATTCCTGGGAGGGGCAGCGGTTTAGTGCCTGCCTTTGGCCCAGGGCGCGATCCTGGAGACCCGGGATCAAATCCCACATAGGGCTCCCGGTGCTTGGAGCTTGCTTCTCCCTCTGCCTATCTCTGCCTCTCTCTCTCTCTCTGTGACTATCATAAATAAATAAAAAATTTAGAAAAAAAAAGAAAATAATTGAAGCGAATCTAATAGAAATAGTTGATTCGCATTGAATCGAATCGAAAAACATCGAAATGAATTGAATCGAAATAATGAAATCGAATCGAAAATAATCGAATCGAATCGAATCGAAAATAATTGAACCGAGTCGATCGAATTGAGTTGAAAATAATCGAATCAAACCGAATTGAATCGAAAATAATCGAATCGAATCGAATAGAAAAGAATCGAATGGAATCGAAAAGAATCGAATCATATCGAATTGAATCGAAAAGAATCGAATCGAAGAGAACCGAAAAGAATCGAATCGAATACAATCGAAAAGAATCGTATCGAATCGAATCGAATTGAATCGAAAAGAATCGATTCCAATCGAATTGAATTGAATAGAATCGAATCGAACAGTACCGAATCGAATTGATAAGATTCGAATTGAAAGGAATCGAATCGAAAAAATCGAATCGAAAAGAATCGAGTTGAGTTGAATCGAATCGAATCATATCGAATCGAAAAGAATCGAACCGAATCGAATTGAGTTGAAAAGAATTGAATCGAACTGAATCAAAAAGAATCGAATCGACCTGAATAGAAAAGAATCGAATCGAAATGTAACAAATTGAATCCAAATGATCGAATCGAATCAAATCGAAAAGAATCGAGCAGAATCGAATCGAAACGAAAAGAATCGAACTGAAAATAATCGAATCGAATCGAATCGAATCGAATCGAACAGAATTGAATCGAACGAAAAGAATCTTATCGAATCGAATCGAATCGAATGGAGAAGAATCAAATCGAACCGAATCGAAAAGAACTGAATCGAAAAGAATCGAATCGAAGAGAATCTAATCGAAACGAAAGGAATCAAATCGAATCCAAAACAATAGAATCGAAACGAAAAGAGGCGAATCGAATCGAATCGAAAAGAAGCGAAAAGAAAAAAATCGAATCGAATCGAATCGAAAAGAATCGAATTAAAAAGAATAGAATCGAAACATTCGAATCGAAATGAATCGAATCGAATTAAATCGGTTGAAAAGATCGAATCAAAAAACATCAAAGAGAATCGAAACGAATCGAATCGAATCAAATCGAATTGAAAAGAATCGTATCAAATCAAATCTAAAAGAATCGAATCGGGATCCCTGGGTGGTGCAGCGGTTTACCGCCTGCCTTTGGCCCAGGGCGCGATCCTGGAGACCCGGGATCGAATCCCATGTCGGGCTCCCGGTGCATGGAGCCTGCTTCTCCCACTGCCTATGTCTCTGCCCCTCTCTCTTTCTCTCTGTGACTATCATAAATAAATAAAAATAAAAAAAAATAAATAAAAATAATCGAATCGAATCGAATCGAATCAAAAAGAATGGAATCGAATTGATTCGCATTGAAAAGAATCGATCGAATCGTATTGAATCGAAAAGAATCGAATCGAATCGAATCGAAGAATCGAAACGAAACGAATCGAATAGAAAAGAATCAAATCGAAAAGAATCGAATCGAAGAATATCAAATCGAATTGAAAAGAATTGACTCAAATCGAAAAGAATCGAATCGAAACACAAAGAATCGAATCGAATCGAATTCAAAGAATCGAATTGAATTGAAATGAGAAGAATCGAATCGAATTGCATCGAATCGAAAATAATTGAATCGAATTGAATAAAAAATAATCAAATCGAGTCGAATCAAAAATAATTGGAATTGAATCGAATCGATAATCGAACCGAATCGAATCCAATCGAGTCGAATCGAAAATAATCGAATCGAATCAAATGGATTCAAAAACAATTAAATCGAATCGAAAAGAATCGAATGAATCGAAAAAACAAACCGAATCAAAAAGAATCGAAAAGAATTGAATCAAGAAGAATCGAAATGAATTGAATCGAGTAGAATCACATCGAAGCTAGGGTAAAAGAATCGAATCGAATCAAAAATTATCTAAATCAATCCAATGAAATCCAAAAGAATTGAATCGAATCGAATCGAAAAGATTCGAATCGAAATGTAACAAGTGGAATCCAAATGATCGAATCGAATCAAATCGAAAAGAATCGAATCGAAAAGAATCGAATTGAATTGAATCGATTCGAGAAGAATCGAATCGAAAAGAAGCGAATCGAAACAAAAGAATCGAATCGAATCGAATCAAAAAGAATCGAATCGAAACGACAAGAGGCGAATCGAATCGAATCGAAAAGAATCAAATTGAAAAGAATCGAATCAAATTGAAAAGAATCGAATAGAAAAAATCGAATCAAAAAGAATCGAATCGAATCGAAAAGAATCGAATCGAATTGAAAAGAATAGAATCGAATGGAATCGAATCGAAAAGAATCAATCGAATCGAATTGAATAGAAAGAATCGAATAGATTCGAATCGACACGAATCGAAAAAAGTCGAAACGAATCGAATCATATCAAAGCGAAAAGAATCGAATCGAATCAAAAAGAATCGAATCGAACTGAATCGAAAAGAATCGAATCGAACAGTACCGAATCGAATTGATAAGATTCGAATCAAATAAAATCGAAAAGAATCTAATTGAAACGAAAAGAATCCAATCGAATCGAATTGAAAGGAATCGAATTGAAAAAATCGAAACGAAAAGAATCGAATCGAATCGAATTGAAAAGAATTGAATCAAATCGAAAAGAATCGAATCGAATTGAAAAGAATCGAATCGAACTGAATCAAAAAGAATCGAATCGAACTGAATAGAAAAGAATCGAATCGAAATGTAACAAATTGAATCCAAATGATCGAATCGAATCAAATCGAAAAGAATCGAGCAGAATCGAATCGAAACGAAAGAATCGAACTGAAAATAATCGAATCGAATCGAATAGAATAGAATCGAATAGAATTGAATCGAACGAAAAGAATCTTATCGAATCGAATCGAAAAGAATCGAATCGAATCGAATGGAGAAGAATCAAATCGAACCGAATCGAAAAGAACTGAATCGAAAAGAATCGAATCGAAGAGAATCTAATCGAAACGAAAAGAATCAAATCGAATCCAAAAGAATAGAATCGAAACGAAAAGAGGCGAAACGAATCGAATCGAAAAGAAGCGAATAGAAAAAAATCGAATCGAATCGAATCGAAAAGAATCGAATTGAAAAGAATAGAATCGAAAAATTCGAATCGAATCAAATCGAAATGAATCGAATCGAATTAAATCGGTTGAAAAGATCGAATCAAAAAACATCAAAGAGAATCGAAACGAATCGAAACGAATCGAATTGAATCAAATCGAATTGAAAAGAATCGTATCAAATCAAATCTAAAAGAATCGAATCGAATCGAATCAAAAAGAATGGAATCGAATTGATTCGCATCGAAAAGAATCGATCGAATCGTATTGAATCGAAAAGAATCGAATCGAATGGAATCGAATCGAATCGAAAAGAATCGAATCGAATCGAATCGAAAAGAATTGAATCGAAGAATATCAAATCGAATTGAAAAGAATTGACTCAAATCGAAAAGGATCGAATCGAAACACAAAGAATCGAATCGAATCGAATTCGAAAGAATCGAATTGAATTGAAATGAGAAGAATCGAATCGAATTGCATCGAATCGAAAATAATTGAATCGAATTGAATAAAAAATAATCAAATCGAGTCGAATCAAAAATAATTGGAATTGAATCGAATCGATAATCGAACCGAATCGAATCCAATCGAGTCGAATCGAAAATAATCGAATCGAATCAAATGGATTCAAAAACAATTAAATCGAATCGAAAAGAATCGAATGGAATCGAAAAGAATCAAACCGAATCAAAAAGAATCGAAAAGAATTGAATCAAGAAGAATCGAAATGAATTGAATCGAGTAGAATCACATCGAAGCTAGGGTAAAAGAATCGAATCGAATCAAAAATTATCTAACTCAATCCAATGAAATCCAAAAGAATTGAATCGAATCGAATCGAAAAGATTCGAATCGAAATGTAACAAGTGGAATCCAAATGATCGAATCGAATCAAATCGAAAAGAATCGAATCGAAAAGAATCGAATTGAATTGAATCGATTCGAGAAGAATCGAATCGAAAAGAAGCGAATCGAATCGAAAAGAATCGAATCGAAGAGAATATAATCGAAACAAAAAGAATCGAATCGAATCGAATCAAAAAGAATCGAATCGAAACGACAAGAGGCGAATCGAATCGAATCGAAAAGAATCAAATTGAAAAATCGAATCAAATTGAAAAGAATCGAATAGAAAAAATCGAATCAAAAAGAATCGAATCGAATCGAAAAGAATCGAATCGAATTGAAAAGAATAGAATCGAATGGAATCGAATCGAAAAGAATCAATCGAATCGAATTGAATAGAAAAGAATCGAATAGATTCGAATCGACACGAATCGAAAAAAGTCGAAACGAATCGAATCATATCAAAGCGAAAAGAATCGAATCGAATCAAAAAGAATCGAATCGAACTGAATCGAAAAGAATCGAATCGAACAGTACCGAATCGAATTGATAAGATTCGAATCAAATAAAATCGAAAAGAATCTAATTGAAACGAAAAGAATCCAATCGAATCGAATTGAAAGGAATCGAATTGAAAAAATCGAAACGAAAAGAATCGAATCGAATCGAATTGAAAAGAATTGAATCAAATCGAAAAGAATCGAATCGAATTGAAAAGAATCGAATCGAACTGAATCAAAAAGAATCGAATCGAACTGAATAGAAAAGAATCGAATCGAAATGTAACAAATTGAATCCAAATGATCGAATCGAATCAAATCGAAAAGAATCGAGCAGAATCGAATCGAAACGAAAAGAATCGAACTGAAAAGAATCGAATCGAATCGAATAGAATAGAATCGAATAGAATTGAATCGAACGAAAAGAATCTTATCGAATCGAATCGAAAAGAATCGAATCGAATCGAATGGAGAAGAATCAAATCGAACCGAATCGAAAAGAACTGAATCGAAAAGAATCGAATCGAAGAGAATCTAATCGAAACGAAAAGAATCAAATCGAATCCAAAAGAATAGAATCGAAACGAAAAGAGGCGAATCGAATCGAATCGAAAAGAAGCGAATAGAAAAAAATCGAATCGAATCGAATCGAAAAGAATCGAATTGAAAAGAATAGAATCGAAAAATTCGAATCGAATCAAATCGAAATGAATCGAATCGAATTAAATCGGTTGAAAAGATCGAATCAAAAAACATCAAAGAGAATCGAAACGAATCGAAACGAATCGAATTGAATCAAATCGAATTGAAAAGAATCGTATCAAATCAAATCTAAAAGAATCGAATCGAATCGAATCAAAAAGAATGGAATCGAATTGATTCGCATCGAAAAGAATCGATCGAATCGTATTGAATCGAAAAGAATCGAATCGAATGGAATCGAATCGAATCGAAAAGAATCGAATCGAATCGAAAAGAATTGAATCGAAGAATATCAAATCGAATTGAAAAGAATTGACTCAAATCGAAAAGGATCGAATCGAAACACAAAGAATCGAATCGAATCGAATTCGAAAGAATCGAATTGAATTGAAATGAGAAGAATCGAATCGAATTGCATCGAATCGAAAATAATTGAATCGAATTGAATAAAAAATAATCAAATCGAGTCGAATCAAAATAGGTGGCATTGAATCGAATCGATAATCGAACCGAATCGAATCCAATCGAGTCGAATCGAAAATAATCGAATCGAATCAAATGGATTCAAAAACAATTAAATCGAATCGAAAAGAATCGAATGGAATCGAAAAGAATCAAACCGAATCAAAAAGAATCGAAAAGAATTGAATCAAGAAGAATCGAAATGAATTGAATCGAGTAGAATCACATCGAAGCTAGGGTAAAAGAATCGAATCGAATCAAAAATTATCTAAATCAATCCAATGAAATCCAAAAGAATTGAATCGAATCGAATCGAAAAGATTCGAATCGAAATGTAACAAGTGGAATCCAAATGATCGAATCGAATCAAATCGAAAAGAATCGAATCGAAAAGAATCGAATTGAATTGAATCGATTCGAGAAGAATCGAATCGAAAAGAAGCGAATCGAATCGAAAAGAATCGAATCGAAGAGAATATAATCGAAACAAAAAGAATCGAATCGAATCGAATCAAAAAGAATCGAATCGAAACGACAAGAGGCGAATCGAATCGAATCGAAAAGAATCAAATTGAAAAGAATCGAATCAAATTGAAAAGAATCGAATCGAAAAAATCGAATCAAAAAGAATCGAATCGAATCGT